>NC_058405.1:25551914-25625629 GCF_002201575.2 Neomonachus schauinslandi | reverse complement strand
AAATAAATAAATAAATAAATAAATAAATAAATAAATAAATAAATAAAATCCTTTAAAAAAATCCTAGTATATATAATTATCATTGAAGATAACTGTATTGCATTGCCAATGCCCACCAAGTGTCTAGTCCATGACAGTGATAATAGTTACCACTTAACAACTCTGCTTTGTTCCAAATGCCATGTTAACTCACATACTAGAGCTCACACAATTCCCCCCAAATTCTTTAAATTATTATCTTAACCTTAGTCCCTCATCTAAAAATTAAGATAATAATTTAAAGTTGTTTTAACTTGATCCAGGTCACGCAACTTACAAAAGAAAAAAAAAAAAAGCAGGTATTTGTACTTAGGTATTTCTGACACCCAGACTTTTCCATCAACTGACAAATAAATGTTGGTTGGATAAATGATGTATCTCACCCAACCTATCTGAAAAATAAAGTTTACTTTAAGGTCTATAGAGTTGAAATGAACAGTTTCATATAACGCTCAACTGGAGAATGGAGGGAGCATCATTTTCTAAGAGATTGTGTGTGAGGGGAGGGGACCAGGGGAGCAAGATTGCTCTATTGCTCTAACTAAAAGATAATATGACTATATTGTATAATAAAAGTGGCAGTTATTTATGACCTCTATCTCTATACTAAAAATTATGTTAAAGAAATGTGAATAATATTGAGATTTAGTATTTACCTCTGGAATTATGTGAAAACTCAATTAATATAATACATCAATTTGATTGATTTGTATACATTCCCTTTTGGACTGGGAAGTAATGCCCAACCCTGTAATCTTTATATATATATATATATATATATATATTTTATCTTTATATATATTTCAAATTTGAAAATGAATTAAATATTTTCCATAAATTTGGACAAGATGCAATGTCTGCATGTTCTTTATTTAATTCAGTAATAAGTCTGATGGAGGAGGAACAGGTATAAGAAAGAAAATTTTCTTCCCCCAGTGTGGAATTATTGTGTCCTTGGTGCCCTTATGAGCTCTAAGAGTATCTCATATGTTACGTGATTCACTGTAATACATGCAAGTCAGTGTATATAAAAATGTTAGAAAAATGAGAAAAAAAACTGTTACAGGCCAGATAAATTCTCCTGATAATGCCAAAATTGATGGGTATCTGAACAAATGACATGTTTATGTGATTATTACCAGCTTGAAACAGCCATACCTTTGGAAACTTCAGCCAAAAACTAAATAATTGGCCCATGGAAACCAATATTGTGCAGACAGTGTTGAAATTGCTAGCAGCGTTTCTAAGGCAAATTCATTTTGTCATATAACTTTTCCTTGCAGATAGGCATTATTCAGTAAGAAAAGTACTTTCAATTAAGCATGGTTTATACATATTTTACACAGGTGCTGTAACCCACCGTTTCTAGGATGCTGACTTTATAAACAGTTTCTATTAGAGAAACAGTTGATAGAAATACATCCATGCTTTCCTAAGCAAGTGCCTGAGGATGCAAAAGCAGGGGGTGAACAAGAATAAGGGAGAGCTGGCATGTGAGCTCACAAGTCAATGGAAGGAACATGACTATAAATACTTTATGTGTCAGAAAACACTTTTTTTTCCTTCCTCCAAAAATAAAAATGTGTTTAAACCACACTAAAAAATTCAACCTTTATTTTCTAATATATGTACAGAATCACTTCATTTTTCTTTTATAGACTTTATTTTTTTACAGCAGTTTAAGATTCACATTGAAATTGAGAGGGGTACACAAATTTTCCATATACACCCTGCCTTCACACGTGAATAGCCTCTCACATTCTCGCATCATCAATATCACTCACCAGATGGTACTATTTTTTTCTTTTCTCAAGAATGTACCTGCATCGATACATCATAATCACCCAAAGGCCATAGTTTACCTTAGGGTTCACTCTTGGTATTGTACATTCTATGGGTTCTTACAAAAATACAATGACGTATACGTACATTCATCATTATAATATCATACAGTGTATTTATTTTCACTGCCCTAAGACTCCTCTGTGCTCTGCCTCTTCATCTCTCTCCACCCAAACCTCTGGCAATCAATGATTTTTTCTTGTCTCCATGCCTTTAACATAATATCAGATAGTTGAAATTCTGCAGTATGTAGACTCTTCAGATTGGCTTCTTTCACTTAGTAATATGAATTTAAAGTTTCTCTGTGTCCTACTGGCTTGATAACTCATTTCTGTTTAGCACTGAATAATATTCCATTGTCTGGATATACCACAGTTTATCTATTCACCTACCAAACCACATCTTGGTTTGCTCCCAAATTTTGGTGGTTACAAACAGGCTGCGATAAACACCTGTGTACAAGCATGTGTGTGGTCATAAGTTTTTCAACTCCTTTGGATAAATACCAAGGAATTCAACTGCTGGATCATATGATAAAGAGTATGTTCAGTTTTGTTAAAAAACAAAAAACAAAAAACAAAAAACAAAACACCAAACTGTATTCTGTTGTATTTTGTATTCCCACCAGGAATGAATGAAAATTCCTGTTGTTCCATATGCTCACCAGCATTAATGTCAATATTCCAGACTTTGGCCATTCTAATAGGTATGTTGTACCATCTTCTTGTTTTAATTTGAATTTATTTGATGATATATCATGTAGGATATATTTTCATATGTTTATTTGCCATAGTATGTCTTCTATGGTGAGGTATCTGTTAAGGTCTTGGTATATTTTGGGTAACAGTCCTTTATCAGATGTATCCTTTGGAAATATTTTCTCCCAGTTTCTGGCTTGTCTTCTCATCTCTTGACATTGTCTAATACAGAAGTTTTAAATTTTAATGAAGTCCAGCTTATCAACTGTTTATTTCATGGATCTTGCCTTTGATGTTGTATCTAAAAAGGTCTTACCGTACCCAAGATCACTAGGTTTTCTCCAATGTTATCTTCTAAGAGTTTTATAGTTTTGCGTCTTACACTAGGGTCTGTAATCCGTTTTGAGTTAATTTTTATGAAGGATATAATTTCTATGCTGAAATACATTTTTTTGCATGTGTATGTCCGGTTATTCCAGCACCATTTCTTAAAGAGACTGCCTTTGTTTCATTGTATTATTTTTGCTACTCAGTTGACTATATTTATATCCATCAATTTCCTGGAACTCTATTCTGTTTTATTGACCTATTATTTTGCCAATACCACATTGTATTGATTACTGTAGCTTTATAGTAAGTTGTGAAATCAGGTAATGTCTGTCCTCCAACTTTGTTCTTATCCTTCAATATTTTATTAACTATTCTAGTTTTCTTTTGTTGTTGTTGTTGTTTGCTTGTTTGTTTGTCTTTCCATATAAACTTTAGAATCAATTTGATAATATTCACAAAATAACTTGCTGGGATTTTGACTGAGATTGCATTGAATCTATAAATCCTATTGAGAAGAACTGACATTTTGAAAATATTGAGTTTTCCTATCCATGAACATAGATATCTCTTCACTTATTTGGTTTTTCTTTGATCTGTATTTTTCTTCAAAGATTTATTTATTTATTTGAGAGAGAGAGCATGTGAGTCGAGGGAGGGGCAGAAGGAGAGGGAGAGAAAGTCTTAAGCAGACTCCATGCTGTGTGCAGAGCCCAACACAGGGCTTGATCTCAAGACCCTGAAATCATGACCTGGGCCAAAACCAAGAGTCAGACGCTTAACCAACGTCACCACCCAGGTGCTTCCTTGATCTGTATTTTAATAGCCACTCTTGGTATTGTTCTGGTAACCAATGTCAATTTCTTATATGATTTGCCCAACAGAAAGCAATGTTTGGAAGCATCAATTCCAGATACATGAGTGATACTTTTCTCAGTTACACATAAATAACGATTAATGAGAGAGAGTAGGAGTGAGATACAAAGATGGCTTGTAATGATCTTGTCCAGTTCACTGCAGTGTGAAATTTATTCTCCTCAACCCTGAAATATTTAAAAACTTGATTCTCGGGGCACCTGGGTGGCTCAGTCATTGAGCGTCTGCCTTCGGCTCGGGTCATGATCCCAGGGTCCTGGGGTCGAGCCCCGCATCGGGCTCCCTGCTCGGCCAGGAGCCTGCTTCTCCCTCTCCCACTCCCCCTGCTTGTGTTCCCTCTCTAGCTGTGTCTCTCTCTCTCTGTCAAATAAATAAAAAATATAAAATCTTTAAAAAAAAAAAACTTGATTCTCTAAGTGTGTTTAGGCCTCCTCAGATCTCATCAGTGCCATAAATAAATTATTCAGGATCTCAAGTTAGTTGCTTAAGTTGTCTAAATTCTTTACAAAATAAGTGGTTGTTTTTAACCTGATATTTCAGTGGATCTATTTTGGATTATTTATTAACTAGTTGCATTTATATAATTGTGTACTTGTAGTTTGTTCCTTTTTGCTAAGGTATATTTACTCCTGAGGAATAGACCTAGCACAAGATCACTATCCATTCCCTTGTTGATGGGCATTTGGTTGTTTCCAGTTTCTTCTTATAAATAAAGATGATATAAATATTTTTGTTGTTGACTTTTGTGTGGCTATGTGTTTTTACAACTCTTGGGGAAACAGCAAAGAATTAAATTATCGAGCTATTTGGTGACTTTAGGTACACAAGAAACTGTAAACTGTTTTTCAGAGTTTTCCCATCTTATATCCTCAGAAGCATAATTGAGAGTAGAATCACATCACTTCCTGGCTGACATGTGATATTTCTCATATTTTTAATTTTACCTATTTTATTGGGATTGAAGTGGTATAATATTTTGGTTTTATTTTGTTCCCTAATGACTAATGACAGTGAGCTCCTTTTCTTGTGATTTTTGGACATTCATATATCTTCTTAGCTGATGTGTCAGTTCAAGAGTTTTGCTCAATTTTATTGTGTTGTCTGACCTTTTATTACTGATTTGTAGGACTTTTTAAAAAATATATTTTTCATACAAGTCTTTTGTTAAATGTATTATGCAAATGTTTTCTTCCAGTCCGTGACTTACTGTTTTCTTCTTTATATTAAATGTATATTTATAAGAACACAAGATTTTCATCGTGAAACATTTCAATTTCTATATTTCTTCTATTATTGATTTCTTGTTTTTATTACTTTATCTTTGCCTACCTATTGTCTATATGTAAAAGACAGCAAATATAGTTTCCTTTGTTTTCTTCTAGAATTTTTACATTTGGTTAAAATTTAGGTCTGTGATGAATGTCAAAGTAATGTTTTTCAATGTTGTGAGGAATAGGTCAAAAAAATTTTTTTTCCTCACATATACCCAGCTTTTCTAGCACCATTTGCTGAAAAAAAAACTATCCTTCCTGCATTATTTTACCTTGATGCCTTTGTTTAAAATCAATTAACTACGTATCTGTAGGTCTATTTCTAGACTCTTTGTTCCATTCCATTAATCATTATGTCTATCCTTACACAAATGCTATCACTGCTTTAATTATCATAAATTAATACAAATTTCTGAGATCAGGTCATGAAAATCTTCCAACTTTTTAATGCACATTTTGGCTATTTTGTGACCTCTTAGTTTCCGTATAATAAATATAGTCTTATCAATTTCTATACAGACTTTCTAGAATTTTGATAATGGTATTTTTAGGGAGAATTGACACCTCAACAATGTATCTACACACTTACATAGGCTTTTTCTAATCTTTCCCAAAGCGATTTCTACTTGTACAAACGTTTAAAAATATCTTGTCAATATATATCTGTAGGTGCTATAGTTTTGATATTATATAATTGGTGTAATAAATAAAAATTTCCAATTCAGTTTTAGGTTACAGAAATCCAATGGAATTTTGTATATTGACCTTTTATTTTTTCTTCCTTATCATATTCAATTACTTAGATCCTGTATTTTTGGTAGATTTCTTCAGATTTTTAACATAAAAATAATGTCTTTGAAAATAGTTTATTATTTACTTACTTTTACTTTATGCTCTATTCTATTTGTTGGGTTTTTTTTCTTTCTTTCTTTGTTGCACTCAGATTTCAACCACAACATTAAAAAGAATAGGGCATGGCAGAAATTCTAAACTTGTTCTTGTTTTAAAATTATATATTCAAATTTTAATAGATATAGGACTTTTCAGGTGTTCTATTTCTCCTGCCTTCATCTTTGTCAGTAGTGCCTTTCAATGGATTTGGCCATCTCAACTAACTTGTAGAATGTACTAGAACTACATTGTTTATAGCAGTCTTTTAATATACTTTTAATGACATCTAGATATGTGTTTTATTTTGTTTGTTCCCTAAGTATAAATGAGTGTTTCCTAACTTTGTTATTATTTTTTTAAAATAACACACATTGGCTTTCTTAACATTCCTTTTTTTTCTGTCTTTTGATTTTAATTTCATTTCACTTCTATTATTTTCATTTTTCTCTTATTTTGAATTAAATTTGCTTTTATTTGGAATGTTTAAAATGAAAGCCTAGATTATTTATTTTAAACCTTTCTTATTTTTTACTATAAGCAAATAAAGCTATAAATTTCCCTCTAATGATACTTTAGTGGTATTATATGTTATGTTTTATGATTATGATTATGTTTGGCATATTTTCTAATTTTTCTTATAATTTTTGTTTAGATGCATGATTTATTTAAAGTAATATTGTGTAACTTTTCATTATTTAGGACTATTTCTGGGTAAATTTATTTTGATTGTTTTCCAATTTAATTAACTTTTGTCCAAAGGACATAGCATATTTCAATTTTATTTTTATTTTTAAGATTTAGTTTAAGGTCCAGCATATTATCTATTTTCATCAATATTCTATGTGCCCTTGAAAATAACATGTATTCTGCAAATATCTGATAGTGTTCTAGAAATATCAGTGAGATCAGGTTGGATGATAAAATTGTTCAAATCTTCTATATGTTCACTGATTTTTTTTGTGTGTGTGGTTTTGTTTTGTTTATGCTTATGTATTGTTCAGGGATAGTCCTTTCCCCACTTCATGGATTTTTTTTTTATCACTGTAGTTCAGCAAATTTCTATCTTGTATATTTCAAAACTGTTATTTTTGTGCATAAAGTTGATGTTTATTATGATGAAATTTCCTGTTATTATTATTTAAAAAATTCTTTTTTTCTATGTTAAATCTCTGTATGCTATGGTCTGTGTTGTTTTTGGTATTGCCACATCATTTTGTTGTGTGTCTGGAGTTAGCATGTTATGTCATTTTCTATCCTTTAACTTTCTAACTATCTTTATAGTGCTTCTCTTATAAAAATAATGCAGCTACAGGCGCCTGGGTGGCTCAGTTGGTTAAGCGACTGCCTTCGGCTCAGGTCATGATCCTAGAGTCCCTGGATCGAGTCCCGCATCGGGCTCCCTGCTCAGCGAGGAGCCTGCTTCTCCCTCTGACCCTCTCCCCTCTCATGTGCTCTCTCTCTCTCATTCTCTCTCTCTCAAATAAATAAATAAAATCTTTAAAAAAAAATAATGCAGCTTCTCCTCTCAGAGTGGAGAGTGCCCTCATGTAAACATAAATGTTGTTCAGTGTTTCTTTCAAATGTTATGGCTTCTTTAGTTGGTGAATGTTTTGGCTTGCTCTCCAATGTCTTCAAACAAGATTTCCCCCAGCAGAGTTTGTGATTTTTATATGTAGGATGTTAAGTCTAATATTAGTTACTTTGCCATTAGAAGTTCAAAAATGTTTTAGATTTTTGTCTTTGTGTTTACATACTCCATTTGGAATAATACTTATTACTAGGCACACATACAGAATACAGAAAATCCCTTAAAGATATTTCAGGTGTATGTTGAATGCATATGTAAACTTTCTACTTTTAGTTTTTTATTATTTTTAAGTAGAGTTAATTATTAAAGTTTTGTTAAGTGGTATGACATTCTTGGAAAATGTTATCTCTCTGTACATAACATAATATTTGTAAAATGCATTTGTTAGTTCTACCAAATGGAATTTGAAATTTTCTCAAATAATTAACAATATATTTAATTTTCCCAGAAACCATTGCAAAAAAATTGCACATGAAGATAATATTAACATTATTATTTTAATCAAGCAGATAAATATTTAAAATATGTTAGTGTGTAAATGTCAATTACAGAGCACTTTAGAAAATAGTTTGGTAGTTTGTCAAGAAAATAAAACTAATATATAACACTGCAATTTCCCTTGTAGTTATGTAACCAAGAGAAATAAAAATATATATCCACACAAAGAAATGCATATGAATGTTCATAGCAGCATTATTCATAATAGCCCAAAATTAGGAATAATCCAAATATTCATCAGCTAATGAGCAGATGTACACAATGTGGTATATTAATAAAATGGCATACTATTTAGCATTGAAAAGGAACAAACTACTGACACATGCTACATCGTGGATGAATGTCAACATCATGTTAAATCAAAGAAGCCAGATGTAACAGACAATGAATTGCATGATTCCATTTATATTACATAGGCAAGAAAAGTGAATTTATAGAGACAGCAGATAAGTGGGTGCCTAGGGCTGGGGGTGAGACTGGAGATTTACAGCGAATGGGCTTATGAAATAAGATTGTTTTAGAATTGATTTATATTGACCGTTGCACCACTCAGGATAGTTACTATAAGTCACTTGAAATGAGTCAGTGGAAATAGGCGAACTTTATGGAACATGAAATACTTCTCAATAAAACTATAAGTGAAATAAAAACATAATGAAATAAAATACACTAATCAAAATTAATTGAATATTCAGTATATTATTGAAACTTGTAAACATTTTGAAAAGGCAGATTCTGTATTTTCAAATAAGTTCATTTACATCTGTACATGGATGGGCAAAAAGGATAATGCTAAATATAACATATGACCTTCTGGATGAATAGGTGAGATAACCCAAACTGCATCATACTCCCCTGAAGGAATATTTAAAAATTACTAAGCCTACTGGGAAATTAAATAGCCTCATTTAGTTTTCATTTTTTTTCTCTTTTCATGCCAAATCTCTAATGAAAGTGCTAAAGAGCAATGAAATGGCCAAAGGCAGGAAGCCAGAGACAAAGAGAGAGGGTAAAGAGCCAAATAGGCAACCTTGAAATAACTGAGTTGATTGATTGAGCAACCCACTTAGACAATTATCTTAATAGCTCTGTTTGTTAAAAATTTCCTGGTGGGCTTGCCAGATACTCCAAAATAGCTGTGATTCAGAAACAATATGAGTATTGTTTAAGTGAGAAGATGGGGAGTCAGACAAGTTTGATTTAAATAGAATCTCCATAAATTCTGATCTGTGCAACCTGTCTCAGGTACAGGTCCAGTTTATACTGATGTATAGATTTAATGAAGTCATACATGTAAAATACTTACCACATTACCCCGTGCATTGTGTTTACTCCACATACAATCATGGAGTTAAATAATATACCTTAGCTGTCATTAATATTTTAGAATGCCATTCAGGAGGAAAGCAGAGTAGACCACATATATTGAAGGTCAATACAATGCTAGAAAAGCAGCTAATATCTTTTATTCAAGAAACTGTATAATTTGGAAGGGAAAAGTCTTAATGATTGACTACCGGGTCCATATAACTGACCAACACAGCCCAAATAATTGAATAAGCTTTTCTATATGCCCAGGTTTTCCATGACTTTTTGTGTTTAAAATAGCAAGATGTATTATTACATAATATAGAATTACAGGACTAATGAACAGAACTAATAATTGAGCAATAAACTCTTTCAAGGAGGAAAAGAATGTGTACATATATACTGCTGTGATGATTCCCCCTATCTTGTGAATCAAAATTATTCATTAAATAACTGTTTATCTTCCCAACAGGTAGATGCTAAGGTCAGGTTTTATGCTAAGGTACACAAAGAATACAGTAGATAATCTGAAGACAGCACGAGGCTTTCTTTGATAAAGAAATGTATTGGATAGCAATGGCAGGAATAAAAGAGGATAAATAGTAGAGCCTTAGGTGGACAAGGAAAATCCCCCTTTAGGACAGAGGTCTTCAAGTTATTTCTGATAATGGTCAGATAGGAAATATTTCAGGCTTTCCAGGCCAGAGAGTATCTGTCAGAACTACTCAGTTCTGCTGTTGTATCATTAAAGCATTCATAGACAGTATGTTTAAAAAAAAAGGAGAGGGGAGAGGTGTAAGAGTGTTCTGATAAATCATTATTAACAAACATAGGGCTGATTTGGCCTAAGTGCCATTTTTTGCTTACCTGCTCAAGGGGATGCTACTTGAAGGATAAATTAAGTATGTGAGAGACAATTATGTTTGGGGAAAATGATATACAGGAGTCCCCTCCTATATGCAGGAGATACATTCCAAACCCCCCCCATGGGTGCCTGGAACAGCAGAGTCCCAAACCCTGTATAGACTGTGTTTTTTCTGATACATGCATACATACCTAAAATAATGTTTAATTTATAAATTTGGCATAGTAAGAGATTAACAAAAATAAATAATTATAACAATATACTGCAATAGAAGTTACATGAATGTGGTCTCTCAAAATATCTTGTACTGAACTTCCCCTTCTTCTTGTGATGATGTGAGATGATGAAATGCCCATATGATGAGCTAAAGTGAGGGGAATGACGTGGGCACTGTGATGTATGTAGCATTCAGCTACTACATACTTTCTGACAATATGTCCAAAGGGGGGGATCATCTGCAGCTGGACCGAGGTGTACCATAGGTACTAACTGCAGGAAGCAGAATTGCAGATAAGGAGGGACTAGTAACTGAATAGCTTAAAATTTGAAAGTGTGTTTGACGTTAATGAAAATATTAAATACATTTAAGTGCAGAAGAAAATATTGGATTGTATTTCAGAAAGACCACTGTTCATTAACTAGAGGTCAATTATCCTTTGAAAACACGAATAAGTATGTATATATATGTTACAGGTGTGCGAGTCTGCATTGTCTGAATGGAGGTCTTGGTCCTTGGGTTACCAGTGAGAAGATTTACATGGGGGTCCATGCCCAGAGTATAGGCAGTCATAAGGAAAGTAGCAAGCACAAAGCAGTTTATTAAAGTGAAAGCACAAACAATGTGGGAGAGTGGGCAGGTTCTGCAAGGTGGAACCAGCCCCTAGGTTGTTTTGGAATTGGGTATTTTGGGGTCTCTCTGGGCTGGGAGCAGCTGTGATAAACAGTGTGGGGTGGTCACTTAACAGGAGGCTGTTTCTAATCATTTGGGAGACTCTTCCCAGAGGTTGGGAGGGGGAGTTTTGACCTTACAAGGTTTGTACTAGAACCTTCTTGGCAGCCTTTCTCCATGGGTGGGGCTGTATCCACAATGCAAATGTATTATAATGAGTCTAGGGGTTACCCTGGGGCAAAGGTGGAAGAGGAGAGTGCATGTTCCCACCTGTGGCTCTTGATCTGTCAAGCCCAAGGTCTTGGAAGCCACGAGGTCAGGATGTTGCGCTCCAGGGCTTTTAATGTGTAGTTGATTTATCACTGTCCTTGCCTCCAGCTCTTGTCTCAATCATTCCCCTTTAAGGACTTAGGACTCTGCCTCGGGGTTCCTTCCACTGCTCCTGTCTGGCTTCTACCTAAATATGTATTACAAACTATATATATAAACTACATATATAGTTTAACAAAGTCTTAAAATCTGTGATTTAGTGTATAGAGACCTATAACTTTCCTTTTTAGTTCTCCTAATAGTATCTGTTGCTTCAGGCACAAAAATGATTTGGAGTTTTACCTAGTAAAATCTTATAACTTTCCTTGCTGTTGTTACTGGTTTGTTTTTAAGCTCAGTAAACAGCAGAATCTCCTCTGTTAAATAGGCGTTATCAGAAATGTAATATGAAATTAATAATTATCTTCAAGAGGCAAAATTCTGAATCAGAATTTTAGGAGCTGAATCGAACAGGTTAAATATTTCATTAATCTCTGGTATTAATACTGCCCCTGGAAATTCATAGTTCAAAATGTACAACATTCAGGTTTAGCAATTTTTTTATTATGATAAAAGTTTCTAGATCTATGATTTATTTAAAACTCTAGTTTTCAAAGCAACCAGTCATCCGGGTACATAATTAATCAATATATACTCTTATAGTTAGGCATTATCTACTAATAATTTTAGCAATATATCTCAATTTATAAACATGTAGAGGATTAAAATTCAGAAACAAAATTAATCACCCTACTGTTGAGTGAACATGCCATGGTAAATCAAATGAAATCTTTGTACCAGGTATCAGCTTTAATGGAGAAAACCAAAGCAAGTATGTGTCTCTATTTCTTTTTATATCTAGACCAGAGTAAAGAACACCTTTACTCCATTCTGTGGTGCATAGATAATGTCTTGGCCTACATTAGGTGATAATAAGCTAATAAAGTATTATGTGTCAGTTGTATTGAAGTGATAATGAGCCACACCTTACAAATAAGAAGACATCATTAAAGAAGGAAATTCCCTTTAGGAAGGGTAAGTGCTCACATTAGCAATGTCCAAATAGAATACAATCAAAGCCACATCAGTAATTTTAAATTTTCTGGTAGCCACAATTAAAAAAAACAAGAACAGTAAAATGAAACAGAATATAATTAATATAAAATGATTAGTATTTTACTGTTCTTTTTTTTCATGCTAAGTCTACCCTGGATTTTGAAGCAGTAGCATTAAAAAAATTAAAATATCTCATGAATCATTTTATACTGACTATATGCTGAAATCATTTGGGATATGTTAGGGTAAACCGAATACATTATTATTTAAAAATTACATTCTGGGGGCGCCTGGGTGGCTCAGTCGTTGGGCATCTGCCTTCGGCTCAGGTCATGATCCCGGGGTCCTGGGATCGAGCTCTGTGTCGGGCTCCCTGCTCAGCGGGAAGCCTGCTTCTCCCTCTCCCACACCCCCTGCTTGTGTTCCCTCTCTCGCTGTCTGTCAGATAAATAAATAAAATCTTAAAAAAAAATTACATTCTGTTTGTTTGTTTTTTGTTTTTACTGTTTGCACTAGCTCCATTTCATATGCTCGACATCGATGCTTGGCTAGTGATTAATGCATTGAACAGTACAAGTCCAGCCTAAAGTCCAGCTCCACAGCTTACCAGGTAAGTTAACTTGAGCAAATTGTATAAACTTTCAGTGACCCAAATTTCTTTTCTTCTGACTAAAGGTAAACATAGTCACGATGTCATTGAATGTATGTGAACATAAAATATAATCTACAGAAAATTCTTATACTCAAAGGTGTCATCTAATTTTCTAATTGTTATTACTGATAAGGTCCAATTTATACACTATGATTCATTCATGAAGAAATACCGATTCCTGAAACATTCCATCTTTGATGTTCACTTCATGTGATGGTTAATTCTATATGTCAACTTAGCTAGGCTATGGTGCCCAAGTTGTTTGGTGAAATAGCAGCCTAGTGTTGCTGCGAAAGTGTTTTTTTTAGATACTATTAACATTTAAATAAATTGTCTTTGAGGAAAGCAGATTACCACTGATAGTGTGTGTGTGGGGGGGCTTATCCAATCAGTTAGAAGTTGTAAGAGAAAAGACTGAAGATCTTGGAAGAAGTAACTCTGCCCCCATATTGCCTTAGGGCTTGACTGCAACACCGACTCTTGCTGGACTTTTCAGTCAGCTGGTTATTAGCAGGTCAGCCCTGCAGATTGCAGACTTGCCCCTGACTGTCGTATCATGTGTTAAAAGAGACTGTCCTAGGAAATCGAAGATTGTTACCTTACCGTTAAATGAGCTCAGCATTTTTTGGTAAAGATTTGGTCTTCAACATTTTTTTCCACTTTTATTTTCTTCCATTCTTTAATCCTTTGTAAGTTGGCAAGAAAAGCTACCATCCTACGGTGCCAAGGTAGGTTTCTGGTAAAAGGACTATGCTCACAATAAAGTGTTTCATTTACTCAACTCAGAATTTCAACTAATATCCATAATTAGTCCGATGCTGCCATGTCTACAGGTGGTAAAATTCATGGCTTCTGCTCTTAGCATGAACAAAGTATGACAAATGTTCCTGAGTCAGATGTCCATCTCCTCATCATAATTAGGTGCGATACTTCAGCTCTATTTGTATTGCCAAAGGAAGGATTGCACCTGCCAAATTTAAATGGTCGAGGAAGACTTGTTCAAGACTATTGCCAACAGGGAAGAGAAAACAGAACTCAATCTGAACTCAATCTATTGAAACAAAGGGCAGGAGAGTTTTTTAGTGCTAGGATGAGCTCCTGGAAAACTACTGGAAGATGTTAGGGGACAGGCTGATCAACAGGATGTGTCAAGCATGCTGAGCTATTCTAGAGTTTGCAAATATTTTTGTCTGTGATTATTCCATCTGTGTTTGCTAATTGGTGCTGCTTGGGGAAGTTAAACGCCTAACTTCTCCCAAAGACTGGAAGAGAGGGACACTATCTTCTTTGATGTTTACATTTCAAAGGGATCATCCCCAGGCCCTTGAGAAAGACATTCTTGGTTTATAAAACTAGCAAGACACAAGTTTTTATTTAAATTTTAGTTAACGTACAGTGTAATATTAGTTTCAGGTGTACAATATAGCGATTCAACACTTTCATACAACACTCAGTGCTCATCACAAGTACACTCCTCATTCCCCATCACCAAGTAAGCCCTCCTCCACCTGCCTCCCTGGTATCCATCAGTTTGTTCTATGTAGTTAAGAGCCTTTAAAAGATTGATATCTCAAAGAGGCAGAGAAAGAATCTGCAGTTGCACGTATTCTACAGAAGTACTCTTAAAAAAAGGGAGGTCAGGGGATTAGAGACTGGCTGTCACCTGTCTAAAGTTTAGCCAAGCTGAACAAGTGTAAACCTGCAAGGAAATATAATGAGGATGAGAATCTAAAGATCAGGTTGGGGAACCATGCTTGCAGCAAAGAATCAGAATTACTCAGAGGGAAAAAGTAGAAAGACATGGCCCAGATGTTGCAAGATTTGGTTATAATAAGACATAATCAAGCCATTAGGCTTGCTCAGGTTGGTGTCAATCACCAGGTAAAGAAACAGTAAATACCCTCACCTCTAAGATAAGAAACAGCGCTGTGCAAAAGCGTGGTCCCAGTAAGATGCTATCCATTCTAGGTGGGGCCACAAATTCCTGAAAATGACAATAACTTTCACTCCACCTGAAAACAAGGTGGCCTGGGGGGGTCTTTGAGGGCCAGGTGGAGTGCATGTTGAACTAAACCGCATCAACAGCTAAGGAAGCTCACAAATCTACCGTGATCCTGTAGTTACGTACTTGCTACACACACACACACACACACACACAGAGCACTTAAGCAGTTTTCTTTTACCTTCTTTTCTTATAATTGTGGATATCTATGATGAGGTAAGGACTGACCCAGCATGCTTAGCTTTAGAGTTGCTTCTGAAATTTACTTTTATTTTGTTAAACTTAGCTCTTTTTAACACCCAGGGACCTGATCAAACTGAAACAGTTTGCCTGATTTTGAAAAAAAGGGAGAAAAATGATAGGATTTAGCTGAAAGCAAGGTTGCAGTTTTATTAAGCCAAGAGGTGATAATTATAACATCAGTAGACAACACATTAACACAGAAATACAAATAACCTTGAGGATGAGTAGAAAGGCATAATATTTCCATCTCTAATAATATCTGTGTTTCAGAGATAGCAATAGTCAGGCTTTAAAATTCTCAAATGCTTCACTCCACCTCTGGGGGCTGTCGCCTGGTTGGTGATAAAGGTGGTTTGATTCAGGCAGGGTTGTGGTACTATTTTTGTAAAATGAATTAACTCTTTAGAGTCAAAACAGTCCAAGACTAATTTTATTTGGTCTTTATAAGAAACTAAAATACACAATGTATAGAGCAAAATTTCAAAGAAAGAAACTTTTATGGCTCATAATGAATATTGCTATCAATTTAAAGCCTTGACTTCTCTTTCTCTAAATATTACTTTTATTAAGTATCATCTATAGACTACTCCAGGCATTTTTCACAGATCCTGGCTCTCCATCTGTTTTGGTTTATCTTCTATCTGCTGGACAGATGATAGATGTAAAACACCCTATTACCACACTTCTATCAATTACCAACTTATTAAAATTTTCGGTTGTCTCCAACAATGAGGAGTCTTTATATAAATCTGTTATCACACCAATCTCTCTTTCAAATATAGGTTCTGCTCTTCCTTCCTCTTTCTCATGCCAAAATGTAATTTAAAAGGGAGATCTCTCATAATTCTGTGTTTTTACAATGCTTGCTAAGGCAACTCTTAACCTAAAGCCAACAAAATTTTAAAAATTATTTTATTCTGTACAATATGAACAAAATAAAGATGAACATCAAGAGTTAAACAAATTTATTTACAAAAAAACCCAACAATCTCGGGGCACCCGGGTAGCTCAGTTGTTAAGCGTCTGCCTTCGGCTCAGGTCATGATCCCAGGATCCTGGGATGCAGCCCTGCATCGGGCTCCCTGCTTGGCGGGGAGTCTCCTTCTCCCTCTCCCACTCCCCCTGCTTGTGTTCCCTCTCTCGCTGTCTCTCTCTCTGTCCAATAAACAAATAAAATCTACAAAAAAACAACAATCCCGAAAATGATTATTTCAAGGCAAAGTAAAAGTACCACATAACAAAAGATCACCTGCAGAGCATGAATCCTTAAGTGTGATCACCATCTTTCTATTTAGAAATATACAGTAAGTCATTCACCACAAATTACATAGACATGTTACTGGGCTACATTCAGCCAGAATTTAAAAGAAGAAATCCTGTCAAAATAATCTCTTTTCCTTAAGATGCAGTGACAGATATAAGTGATCAGACAGTGTAGGACACATAATCTATCTCAAGTTTAGAAAGGCTCTGTTTCTGTCCTGCAAACCATAACACTAAACACCCTGGAAAAATATGACCTTGACTACAAACTTATTGAGGGGCTGAACAACTGGTTCTTGGTTTTTAGTGGATTATGTCAACTGAGCAAGGGGAATACAAGTGCCTTTAGCGACTGCTTCTTGACTCAGTGATATTGATTACTGCCATCCATAACCTAAATTGATACTTTCCTTCAGAAAAAAATGTCATTGTTACTTCCTTGGGACTCTGGGGACAGGTAATTGCCCAATCTGCTGTTCACCATTTCATCTTTGTCCCCGGTACTTCATTCAAACCACATACATATCATTTTCTTTGCCTTTATGACTATTCCTATTTCCATTATTTACCCTCTTGTAAATTAGAAGCAAAGAACGTAAGGAAATGTTATTCATTAGCTTATTTGAGGTGCTACAATGTCACATTGTACCCTTTGTAAATGATGAATGAGATAATGCAATTGATTTTCAAATATCCTTTCTTAAGACTTATATAAATTATATTTATAATTTTGCTTTTAAGACTCTTCCCCAGGGATTACTGACTCATTGAGTGTGAGTTGGAACCTGGGATTTCTTAGTTTTTACTAGGGCCCTACAACTGGGTATGCTTAGTTAACACCAATTTAAATAATATAATCAATATAATATAATATAATCAAGTTTTTAAATCAGGACACAAACAGAGATAGGATATAAGGTTAACACTTAATGCTTTACTGATTCCTTTCACTGAAGTAGTTTAAATTCTATTTATAATCTATTTATAATCTGTATTTGGGTTATTATTAGTAAGACAGAACTTTTTAAGGAATGTTTACAAATGAGCACTATATCATCAAAAGTACAGATTTTTAAAAATCTTTTTTTTATGAGTGATTGCTTGTTTTGTTTTTTGTTTTTACAAGAGTTTACAATAAGATCTAAGATAACACTTCATTCTACCTGTAGGTGGCAACATGCTATCACAGGGAATCCAGATGTTTAAACCCAAATCACATTAAGGATCACCCTTTCCTGGGGCACAAGGAAGAGCTTACTTTTTTGCTAGATTTCTTAATTCTACCTGTGGCCAGGGGGCCCTTCTGCATGACCTTTGCTTTCAGCTCCCCCAGTTTCTTCTCCTCTTTCTCCTCCGCTTCTGCTCTTCTCTCTTTCTGCTTGAATGCCTAATCATGTCCATCTCCTTGGTCTGCTTCTTAGGCTTCCTTAGGGGCTCCTCCTTGCCACCTTTGCATCCGGACATGGTGCCTGCCTTCCCTTCCCCAGAGCCTGCCACCAGAAGCAGAGCCTTTAAAAATCTTAATAGCCCATTCAAAGGGTTGGTATTAGTTATGTTCCGATATAAAGTGGGAGCCTCCATCTTAGATATTATCTATCACAGAGTTCTTTAGCAAATGATTTAAAGGCTGTTTCAAAGTTACTAATAAAGTATACACTGAAAAAGACTCCCTTCTGGGTAGAATATTCCTGTTTAGCATTTTTGTCTCTAGGGAGTTCAAAACCATGCTAAATAACTCGTTTATATAAGCTCTTAATAGCTCCTACCAAATTTAAGAAATACAGGAGAAAGAGATAATAGATTATCTGTATATAACAGATATGGACAGTTAGTAGGAAACAGTACCCTGGATTGACCACATGCTGTGAGATTGTGCCCAAGTTCCTCCTATAGCAAGAGTCGAGGCGGCTGACTGGTGCGGAAGATCGTAATCTGTCCTTTTAGGTTACACTCAGCTGGAATCATTCTGTCCTTTAGAGGACTGTTCCTCCTCCCTCCTGTCTCCCTTCCTTCCTTTACTTCCTATATTACCTTTTGCTATCAAGGACCGAAACTAAGAAATGTGTCTCTAAATTCCTCAAAATCTTCAATGGCTACCTATTGCTGACACAATAAAAATTGAACTATTTTTCATTTAATGTTCATGGCATGGCCTCTGCCCATATGTTAAAATCCTTCTCAGCTCTTTCTTAACTCAAACTTTATATTTCAATAATACTAAACTACTTGTAGTTCCTAGACATGCCCGACTTCCATACGTTTATGTCCATGTAAATTCTGTCTGGGATCCTTTTCCATTGTTTGTCCTTAGGCATATGTTTGATCATCATTCAAGTGTCATTTCTATTTTAATTTCTAAATCTTCTATCATGCACAGCTCATACATACATATTACCAACTACATTAAATTTAATTTTACATGCAATATCAGCATTTACTTGTATTCATTCCAAAATCAGCTGTAAATGCATCATGATTCTTCATTAAAACAATGCTATAATTGGCAATTAAGGTCTTAGATTCATCACAGAATGCTATAGCTGGACATGACCTTAGATTCGTTTTAACATAGTTTCTTTCCATTGCACACAGTGAGTATAAATACATTGCCTCAGGTTGCTTTGGGAGTAAACCTCAGAGCTAAACTCTTCAAGGACTTCACATGTCTTGAGTCAGTTTTCCTCTAAGAGCCTTGAAGTTTCTAAAATATTAGGAAAACAGAATGATTAAATCTTGATTTAAAATCATCTGTGAGAAAACTCAGTGTAACCTTCTGACCAACAACAGATAAAAGTTAAGATATTCTGCTCTCATTTATGTTTTATCTGATTTTAATGAAAAACTATTAAATGTTTTTTAAAAAACTGTTCTAACATAAGACTTGTTTGTATCTTAAAAAAAAAAAAATCCATGGTTGTCCCAGCTGTCAAAAAACAAAACAAAACAGAACAAAAAACCCTCAAATTCAAATGAGGAATATAAGTTAGTGAAAAATATAGGTAAAATCTAATGTCACAATTATATGCATTGTATAATTACCAACTTGGCCAATATACTTGTAAAAAATATATATACAAAAAGTGGAGTCTAAATTCATGTGGCTTAGGGTCTTGATTATTCCATATCCTACAGGAATGAGGATAGGAAGCCTCTAGAGTTCAAGATGTCAAACAAGAAACTTTTACCCCAAGCTGAGTATTTCTGCATATACATTATTAATAAATTTGAAATTCCTTTATACATAATTTGTTAACAAAATCTCTGATGGATCTCATCCTTGTTGGAAGATCTCATTAAACAACAGAATCTGACTCTGATCATCAAATTTGTGATGACATCTTAATACTGTGTTACTATGTTCATTCTATATTACCTTTAATTAAATGTTTCTGTGGGTGTGGTATTAGCATAATCTCTGAGATCTATGTACCCTCATCTTTGTTAGATAACATATATTTGTATTTCTGTGGCCCTTTCTTGTAAAGAACTGTGAAAGATCTAATATTTTACCTTATTTCATTGTTTAGTTATCTCATGGTCTGCGGAGGTTCTAAAGACACTTAACATTATCCAAAACATGGGAGAGTATTCCCTATAACTATCTTATTTTATAAATGCTAGCTGGATACAAGAGACTCCCTGGTCAGAGGTGTAGGATTTTATTACTTAGAGCATGGCAGCACCATGAACTCTATGGTTGCATTGGTTTTCCTTACCCCCTGGGTCCCAGAGAAGAATGCAAAGTGGCACGAATGGATGCTGCACATGCAGATAGTTTGTGTCACAGGTAAGGAAATCCTAAATTTAGGGAACCTAAATTAGCTTTATCCCAGATGGAGACATTATATTCATTATACTGGACAGTAAAGAAATCAGCACTCTGCCCTGGAGGGAGTCACCAACACCCAACAACTTCAAAAGTTACTCACTATACAAAACTCCTTGAAAAGACGGTTCAAAGCTAATAACCTTCCAAAACAGAAAGTTCTAGGCCCAGATGGCTTCACTAGAAATTATATAACTTAAAGAATGTGTTATACCAATTCTCTATAACCTCATACAGAGGATAGAAGCAGAGAGGATACTTCCTAACTCATCCTGTGAGACCAGACTTATCCTAATACTGTAATCAGAAAGGATTTTATAAGAAAACTACAGACCAGTATCTCTCATGAACATAGATAAAAGATCCTCAACAAAATATTAGCAAATAGAATCCAACAATATGTAAGAAGACTTGTATACCAAAAACCAGTAGAATTTATCTCAGGCATGAATGTCTGGGTCAACATTTGAAAATCAATTAAGGTAATCCATCACATGAATAGGCTAAATAAATAAAGATCATGTGATCATATCAGTAGATGCAGAAAAAGCATTAAACAATATCCAACACCTATTCATGATAAAAATTCTCAGTAAACTAGGATTAAAGGGCAACTCCCTCAGCTTGACAATGAATATCAACAAAAAGCCTACAGCTAACATCATACTTAATGGTGATAAACTCAAAACTCTATCCTACCAGTATCAGGTACAAGGCAAAAAAAGTCACCTCCCACCACCCCTTTTCAACATTGTACTAGGAGTTTTAGTTAATGGAACAAGACAAGAAAAGGAAATAAAAGATATACATACATGGAAGGAACGCATAGAACTGCCTTTGATCAGGATGCCTGGGTGGCTCAGTCAGATAAGTATTTGCCTTCGGCTCAGGTCATGATCCCGAGATCCTGGGATGAGTCCCTCATCGGGCTCCTTGCTCAGTGGGCCTGCCGCTTCCCCTGCTTGTGCTCTCTCTCTGACAAAAAACAAAAAACAAAAACAAAAAAACCTGTCTTTGGTCACATATGACAATCGTCTATGTAGAAAACACAAAAGTATCAACAAATAATCTGGAACTAAAAAACAATTATAGCAAAGTTAAAGGATACAAGATGAATACATATAAGTCAACCACTTTTCTATAGTATATGCAGTAATGAACAAGTGGAATTTGAAATTTCAAACATTCCCATTATATTAGCATCCCAAAATTAAATACTCAGGTATAAATCTAACAAAATATGTACAAGATCTATATTAACAAAACTATAAAACTCTAATGAATGAAATCAAAATGCTAAATAAATGGATAAATAGTCCATGTCATGGATAGGAATACTCAATATCATCAAGATGTCAGGTCTTCCTAACTTGCTATAGAGTCAGTGCAATCCTAATCTAACTCCCAGAAAGTTATTTGTGGATAGCAGCAAACCAATTCTAAAGTTTAAATGAAGAGGCAAAGATCCAAAATAGGCAACATAATACTGAAGGAGAAGAGCAAAATTGAAGGACTGATACGACCCCAACTTCAAGATTTAATATAGGCTATCATAATCAAGAAAGTGTGGTATTAGCAAAAGAACCAATTAATAGATCAATGAAACAGAATGGAGAGCCCAGAAACAGACCTACTAAATATAATCAACTGATCTTTGACAAAGGAATAAAGGCAATATAAAGATAGTCTCTTCAAGAATGGTGCTAGAACAACTGGACATCCACATATTTAAAAATATAGAGATATATCTAGGTATAAACCTTATACCCTTCACAAAAATATCAAAATGAATTACAGACTGGGGCACCTGGGTGGCTTACTCAGTTGAGCATCTGATTCTTGATTTCGGCTCAGGTCATGATCTCAGGGTCATGATCCAGGGTCTTGAGATGGAGCCCTGTATCAGGCTCTGCTCTCAGTGGGAAGTCTGCTTGGGATCTCCCTCTCCCTCCCTGCCCTCACTCTCTCAAGTAAATAAATAAATCCTTAAAAGTGAATTATAGACGTAAATGTAAAATATAAAACTATAAAAGTCCTGAAAGATAGCATAGGTGAAAATCTAGATGACCTTGAGTATGGTGCTGACATTTTTGACACAAGGCATGATTCATGAAAGAAATAATTGATAAGGTGGACTTCATTAAAATTAAAAACTTCTGTGAAAGACCATGCCAAGAGAATGAGAAGACAAACCACAAACTGGGAAAAGATATTTTAAAAGACATATCAGATTGACTGTCATCAAAACATTAACAAAGAACACTTAAAACTTCACAATAAGAAAACACACAATAGGACAAGGACCTTCACAGACACCTCACAAAAGAAGATCTACAGATGGCAAGTAAGCATATGAAAAGATGCTCTGCATGATATGTCATCAAAGAAATGCAAATGATACCAATGATGAAATACCACTACATACATATTAAAATGGCCCAAATCCAGAAAAATGACCACACGAAAAGCTGACAAGGATGTGGAAGAGCAGAACTCTCATTCATTGCTGTTGTGAATGCAACATGGTACAGCCAGTCTGGAAGATAGTTTGGCAATTCCTTACAAAACCAAACCTACTCTTACTATATGATGCAGTAATCATGCTCCTTTCTACCTCCCAAAGAATTTGAAAATGTATGTCAACACAAATCCTGTGCATGGATATATATGGCACCTTTATTCATAATTGCCAAAATGAGGAAGCAACCAAGATGTCCTTCAGTAGACAAATGGAGAAATATACTGTGATATATCCAGACAATGGGACATTATCCAGCACTAAAATGAAATTAGCTATCAAGCCATGAAAAGACATGGAGGAATCTTAATGGCACATTAGTAAGTGAAAGAACCAACCTGAAAAGTCTCCAGTGAAGGGTATTGATAATGGGGGAGGCTGTGCATATGTGGGGATAGGGAGTATATGGGAAATCTCTGTATCTTCTCAATTCAGCTGTTCTAAAACATAAAAACTATTCTAAAAAGTAAAGTATTAATAATAATAAAAGCTAGTCCTGAAGAAAAGTGGATTCAAGATGTGCAGAAACATGAGAGACCTATGGGGATTGTTCTCATAAGCTTTCCATAATCATAAGCTTCTTTAGGACATCTTTAGACCATTAAGTAATAACTAAACAAAATTTTGCGAGCACTGACTTCTCAAAACATCTGATTTTGGCTGTCATCATATTGCACACAAGTGGTAGCTGAATTGTTTCCAGGTTCAGTTTCCCCAGAAGCAGAGCCTAAAAGAAGGATTATTGAGAAAATCATACAGTGATGGAACTCTGTCAGTAAAACAGATAGGGTGTGAGGGATGCAGGATTAAGCAGAAAAAAAGCTATATAAAGATTTGATTTCTATGGATCTCTAGCTTCAATCTGACCCAACAGGGAGCATGAATGGCAATATGAAGTTGTCAGACCATGAGAGATGGTGGCTAGCTTTCTGTACCTCCGTATCTGCCAGTCTTTGGCTTTATGCATGCTCAGGGGGAGCAAAAAGCTGAGATATTTCTGGTTGGTTTAGGCAACTCAGTTTAGCCAAAACCATTTTTCAGGGTAAGAGTGCAGCATTGAGCTACTATCAGCCAACACCCACAGCAGCTGAGAGATGGGCCCTGCAACCCAATAAAAAAGATGGGGGGGGGGGCGCCAACCTCGTTTGCTACAGATTATATGATGGCTTTAAGTAACATAATTAGGCTCCGAATAGAGTAATTATAAACTACCTTAGAAATTGATTACATAAGTAGTCTTAGCAAACATACATGTGCCAAATTCACCCATAGACACAAACATGTACACGTGTAAACACGTATGCACAAACATGCATATAGAGTTTTAGAACAGATATGGAATACAAAACAAACATATATTTAATTGAAATACATTTGATTTTATGTTTTATAATTTGTGAAGCATTTGAAATTAGAAGGGTGACTGATTTACCTTTATTATTTGGCTAGGGATTCTAGAGCTAATGCCTGTTTATTTTTATTTTTTTCTCACACATTCCCTGCAGCATATTCTGGTAATGAAAACAATTTTAGATACAATTAGCACTGCACTCAAGGTTGTGATAATTATTATTCAAAAGAATCTTGTAGCATATAAATATTTAAATTTCATACTAAGTATTTTAGCTTTGTGGCTTTTAGCAGTCTCTTTAAATTGGTGCTCATATATTCTTTGATTTTTCTCCAATTTCAGAAACAAAATAGCTAATAATAGTAATCATAAAATAACTTTGCTTTTCGAGCTTTCTTTAAGAGTCCAGCATCCTAGCAGGTGTTGTTGAGTCTTTAGAAAGGAAATAGAAATAGAAATTAAGGAATAATAACTATTTAAAATACAACAGTGTTGTTTCAGAAAAAGTTATTTCCCTTTTTAAAAACTTAGGCAATCTTTGATCAAGATTGTGGTACTCTTTTATATTTTATTCTACTGGGGCACCTGTTGATACATAAATTTAAAATCTCAGTACACATCTGCTTTAATTATATTGGTCACAGGGCATTCCTTTGGTGATGGGCAGGATGCTGAAGGTCCCAAGATGCAAAACATTCCATTGTCACAAATTTAATGGGTGCCCAGCAGACAAATTCCTTAGACAGTGGTGAAGGTCACTGAAGATGCCCTTCATTTTTGCTGAAGTTGTCAGACTTCCTTTTCATCAAGTGATAACTATGTTTCATTGAGTGGAGGATTTTAATTTGGGATGCAAATTTGAATTACTGCATGAGAAAATTGTATGTACTGTGACCTAAATGAGATCTGTTTGAGATATGTTTGAGGATTTCATCACTGGCCACTCTTTGGGCAAACAGAATCTTACATATTTCCTCATGCTGCTCCAGTTCGTCTTCATTAGGTCCAGTGACAGAGAGGCCTTGAATGTTGTTATCTTCTCAGATAGAGAAGTGCATACTCTCTTTCTTTTTTTTTTTTTAAAGATTTTATTTATTTATTTGAGAGAGAGAATGAGAGAGAGAGAGCATGAGAGGGGGAGGGCCAGAGGGAGAAGCAGACTCCCTGCCGAGCAGAGAGCCCGATGCGGGACTCGATCCCGGGACTCCAGGATCATGACCTGAGCCAAAGGCAGTCGCTTAACCAACTGAGCCACCCAGGTGCCCACATATTCTCTTTCATTAGATATTTTTGGCTTGTCAAGACAGTTGCCAATGTCCCTCTTTTCTGTGAAAAGTACTGCCATCCACAAAGACAGACTTACACCAATTGTGATTATATTACATGTCCCTGATTCCCCCAAATACAGTGAATCAGAATGGAATAGATATATGCTCATTGCTAAAGCCATGAGATTCTCTAGAACTTGGAATGAGAACTCAAAGGAAGCAAACACTCTCTCTGCTGGTATCTTGCATGATAAAGGCAAAAACCTTAAAGTTACAGAGACCCATTAAGCTGACTATATGCAACAAAAAGCATATATGATGGGATAATGACAGAGACTGTGTTTTTACATTTTTTAGATTAAAATCTATGTTGACTGTTTGGAATAATTTCTTTGTTATAGAATAGTGCTTGGAATTAAGAAAATTCCTGGCTTTTTTTGTTGGACAAGTGTATAGTGGGACGGTGATCTTCAAAAGTCAACTCACTGGAGTAACTTAGAAAAGTAATCGGGATTGAAAATGTGCACTTTATGTTGTCTATCATATTTCAAATTAAAAGCTAGTTTTTATGCATCAGAGGACAAAGGTTGTTTGTGAAACATTACTATCCCCAAGATTTCCTTCTCTGTACCTCCTACCAATGCACTCACCTTCACTTCATACGCTATCTCAGCAGGATAGAAGGGATTACCTGGATACAATTAATTCACAGCTTTTCATTATAGATATGTGACTGTATTATTGGACTTACTCTAAGAATCTGAGGGCACAATGTGAATTTAGTTCTAAATCTGTTGGACCAGAGAGAAGAAATAATTAGTTCATGTTCATAAACTGAGCAATTCTAGCAATTAGGATCATATTAGCAATACAGTTTTTTAAAAATCTGTCTGTAATAGGTAATTATCAAAGGAAACAGGAAGTGAACTAGATGCCTCTCTAGGGCGTGAGCCCAGGCAAGAGTGCCCACTGCAGCTGCTTCTTTGAGGGACCTGTCAACCATCCCACCCTGGATGTTGCCACTAGTACCAGAAGGGAAATAACCTTCCAGCTGCCTTTTTGGCTGTCAGCAGCATCAGGAAAGCTAATGGGACCTGCATGCACACGAGCACATCTGCCTGTTCTCCATGGGATGAGGAGGACATCATCCCATGCTGCCCCCTATCAGCAGCCCTGCCACTCAGACTCTGCCATCTGGCTCACCTTGCTGCACTGAGTCTGGCATGTCTCTTCACTCCGCTTTCTCGCTGCCCAAGGCAGAGGAAGAACAGGAGCCACTGGTGTTTGCAGAGCATCCCTTGAAGAAGCCCCGCACTGGCCGTACTGCAGTGTTTTCAAGGACCCTGTGACATCATGTGTGGGCACACGTTCTCTCAAAGATGAGCCTTGCAGACACAGATGTGTCCTATGGGCAACGCCGAGCTGATGGTGGTGGTGAACAACTTGTTGTGGTGGAGCAGATCCAGGAGCTCTTCATCCAGTAAGCTCAGTCCCTGGAAGGACCACAAGAGCAGCTGTGACAGACCTGTGCAGTGCCCCCCAAGCCCCAGCTGCCTACTTTTCCTGAAGATGAACCTGGAAGCTCAGCTCAAGGAGTGTGAACACATCAAGGGTCCCCACCCTAAGTACATGATTCACTAGGAACCAGGACACATACGAGACATACCTGCAGACTTGCTACTTTCAGGCCTGAAGGAATTCCTGCAGCAGACAGAATACCACTCCAGGAAGGCACATGGTACTAGTGTGGAAGAGCCAGGAGCTGCTTTTCTGAGCTCTCTGCTGGGCAAGCTCTAGGAGAAGCTGGTGAAGGGCATCAAGATCAAGTTTGATATCCTGAATGAAAACCAGCAAACTCAGCAAGAGCATCATGGAGTTTCAGAGGGATGTGTCCATGTTGACAGACCAGCTGTCCCGCATCAATGCATGCCTAAACATGGGAATCCTACGAGTCCCATGACCTTCAGCAGATCTTCAGTGCAAAGGAATTTTCCTGCGCTACCAGGGCTCTGTCTTGTGCCTTTGCTTCCATTTCACAGGTGACCTGCTTTTCAGTGGCTTCTCCAACAAGACCATCAATGTGTGAGACACATGTACCACCTATTAAGTGCCAGAAGACACTGGAAGGCCATGATGGCTTTGTGGTAGCATTCTACATGCTGGGTGCAGGTTCTACAGCAACTCAGAAGACTATACCATAATCTTGTGAGACATCCTGCAGAAGATGAACACAGTCCTGGCATGACCACACAATGTGAATGCTGGTTTCCTCACGCAGCATATTCTTCAGAGTCTCTCTGAAGGCCATCAAGGTCTGCAACATCTTGGGCACCCAGCTGAGTTGAAGAAGCTCATGGGCCTCAGCCACTGGGTATGGGCCCTGATAGCTGCCCAGAGGTACCTGTATAGTGGCTCCTACCAGTCAAGATTTGGAACATCTAGACCCTCAACTGCATCCATGCCCTACAGACATCTGGTGGCAACATCTATTCTATCCATGTGGTGAAACACTACACTGTCTATGGCACCTAGAACTCATTCATGTGGGGGCATGGAGTCTAAGGAGCAAGTGTGGACCCTGACAGTCCACAGGTACTGTGTATGCTCTTCATGGTTTACCAGACCAAAGTCTTCAGCCCCTGGTATGACCGGTCCTTCAGGATCCAAAGAAGGAACAACATCATGTGTACACAGATGCTGCTGTGTCACCAGGGCAATGTGACTGTGATGTCTGTGTCCCAGGGCTGGCTCTTCTCAAGGACTGTGGACAGCACTGTGAAGATTTGGACTTGCTGACAGGGAATCCAGACTGAGTGTTGGCTTCTCCTGGGGAAGGCTGGCCACATGAGTGGTCTCAGTGTCTCTGCCTGCTTTGTGGGGACAAGCAGACAGGGCTCAGCCTGCCAGGAAGTGGCCTCCCTGCCCTACACTCACCAAGCCTCCTTTTGCTTGGTCCTGCCCTCAGTGCTGCCAAACAATGCCCAGTCCCTCTCTCCAGGTGCCATGTTGGATGCTCTCTTTGCCCACCTCCGTTCCCACCCTTTTTACTGTTTCTAGACTATATATGGATTGGATTACTTCCTGATTAAAATAAAAGTCTCACATAATATGAAAAAAAGAAAAAAAAAGAAATACTAAACTTAATCTGAACAAAAGATTTAAAGTTGGCTTAGGTAGAGCAAGCATCTATCAAGGTTGATCAAACCACAAATTAAAATTTATAATATTCTCTTGGGGTGCCTGGGTGGCTTAGTCATTAATCGTCTGCCTTCGGCTCAGGTCATGATCCCAGGGTCCTGGGATCAAGCCCCGCATCGGGCTCCCTGCTCGGTGGGAAGTCTGCTTCTCCCTCTCCCGCTCCCCCTGCTTGTGTTCCCTCTCTCACTGTGTCTCTCTCTGTCAAATAAATAAATAAAATCTTTAAAAATAAATTAATAAAATTTATAATATTCTCTTGGGTTGTTTGCCTCGGCATGGAGATAAAAAATAAAGTGAAATAGATGAGTTGCTGATTTATGGAAGACATAATTTCAGTCTGAAAATTTAAAGTAATTTTTTTAATCTTTAATGTAACAAAGATGATATGTATCTACAAACATGATAGTAACAAATATACCATGGTCATTTTTACAGCCTTTGGTCCTGAAATATGTATATGGCACATTCATATGTTCTTCAATCATATGGTCTACTTAATATTGTCCAGTAAAAGCTTGTTGCAAATCTAACGTATAGTGGAAAATACACATTTGTTAGATAAAGATTGACCTGCTAATATTCATATAACAACTGTATTTAAAGTACACATTTATCCCAAAGGTGGCAGTTTAGCAATTCATAAGTTTTCCAGCTCTAGTTGGCAATGCCCATAGCCTGACCTAATCAGCACTTTAGAGTTGCATCCAACTAAATCCAACATAGACATCTGTGCTAGCTTAAGCACTATGTGTGGAATTATTTCTGGGTTATGTTTTTTTATGCATGGTGTAAATCTAAGAGCTATTATACAAGAATTCTCTACACAAAAGGGATTCTGATCAACTCTCTGCACTTAGAAATCCCAAACAGTTGGGAGAGAAAATGGATGTTGTACAAAAGATTCAAATGACAACAGCTGCAGACAAGCTGTGCATCTGGCACATTCTGACTCTTGTTATGAGCACAGAGTGCAAGTGACAATTGCTTTTCCTTAATCCTGTGATTGTGGTCTGTACAATTGGAATCGTTTTTCCATAACTTTTGGACCTCCTACAGACATCTATGTCCTAAATTTCATCTTTCACTGCATTACATCATGGTATTGTCGCAGTATGCCGTGACCCGATAAATTGGTATTTTATGTGCTGCCTCTGTATGCGCTTAATATTGATAAAAAGAAAATTACTCATAATGGTAATAGGGTGAGACAGACAAAAAAGAATTATTTAGAGGTATAACAGCTACACTCAATTTTTTAAGTGGTGATACATTTTCTTGTTTCAGTTCAACAAATATTTATTACAGCCTACACTATGGGTGAAAGCAAAAATGTAATCCCTGTATTCAAGGAGACAAAAATTACATATGAAACATTGAAATATAATCCAGACAGTACTTCTGTGCTGAGATATTTGGTGCAAATTTTGAGTTTTATAGATGTTCTGAAATGAAGTAACTAAGGGTATGTATAAGGTAAATACACCTGCCTTTATGGTAGCATTTCTCCCATCCAAGTACTAACCAGGCCCGACCCTGCTTAGCTTCCGAGATCAGACGAGATCGGGCGCGTTCAGGGTGGTATGGCCGTAGACTATGGTAGCATTTCTCATAGCCAATCACGATAGCTACAATTATTGAGCACATACCACTTACCAGACACTATATATATTAACTCATTTAATTATCCCAAGTACTGTAGGAGTCATTTCGTATTATTAGGCCATCAGGTCACAGATGAAAACCACAGTTTGAGAAGGTTAAATATGGCTCATTATTCCTTGCACTAAATGCAGAAAGGATTCAAGCCCAGGCCTCTATGATTCCAGCGTTCTTTTTCTTAAGCTTTTCATCATCTTGCCTAATCAGGTGCTCTTATGCACAATATGTGCCCCCCACTTCCCCCCACCTTTTCGGAGATATAACTGACATATAACCTGGTGTACATGTCTATTTGATACACTTATATACTGCAAATATGATTACCACCGTAGTGTGAGTTAACACCTCCAACACTTCACATAATTACCTTTTTTTTTTTGTCTGAAAGCATTTAAGATCTCTCTTGGAAGCTTTCAAGTATATAGTACAGTACTGTTATCTATACTCAATGCTGTATATTAGATCACCAGGCCTTAACAACTGGAAATTTGTACCCTCACTCCCCCTCCCACTCACCCACTCCTTACCCCTGCCAGGCCCTGATAGTCCTCATTCTACTCTGTTTCTACAAGTTTGGCTTTTCCATAGTTGTTTTGGATTTTTTTATTGTTGTTGTTTTGTTTTATTTTTCAACATTAGTAGAGAAATTTTGCCACTCAGGGGACATTTTCAATGTCTGGAGAAAGTTTGGGTTTCATGACTAGAGGAGCTGTTACTGGCATCTGGTGGGTAGAAGCCAGAGATGCTGCTAATCATCCTATACTGTACAGGGAAGCTAGCTCCTTACAACAAAGACTTATCCTGTCTAGAGTATCAAGCAGTGCTGAGGAGACCTTGGCTAGACAATTCTTTGTTGTGCAGGGTTATCTTGTGCACCATTGTTTGGTTAGCCACACTCTGGCCTCTCTATGTTATATTGCATTAGCATTCCCTCCCCCAGTTATGACAACCAAAAATATCTGCAAATGTTAACAAATATCCCCTGATGGTAGGGTGGATAGCATCCTTGTTTGACAGCTGCTGCCCTGGAGGAATCAGCTCACAGAAAAGTGAGGAAGACAGAGAATTAGCTTTGCCCAGAGAGTCATATTTCATGTAGCGAAAAGAGGGACAAACTTCTATTCCTGAAACAGAGCATCAGGGATTCATTTTGCCCAGGTCAGTTCAGGGAGTCTTCACTATAACATGGCTGTAAAGTGGATCTTAAGGATAAATAGGGTGACAACAGTCCTAGACAAAAAGGGAAGTAATTTCATTCAAAGGGAGAAACCTGTGCAAAGTCATAGCAGAGGATGGAAAATGTGGCTAATGCAGGACTTGAGGACCTGTTCCATGGGGCTCATCAATCGAGTGAGAGCAGGTGTGATGGTCAATTTTATGTGTCAACCAGACCGGACCACGGGATACCCAGACACATAGCAAAACATCCTTCTGGGTGTGTCTGTGAGGGTATTTCTGGATTAACATTTGAATCAGTAGACTGAGTAAAGCCAGTTGCCCTCCTTAATGTGAGTGGGCCTCATACAATCAATTGAAGACCTGAATAGAACAAAAAGGCTAAGTAAGAGGACATTTCTACCTTATTGCTTAGGCTGGGACATTGCTCTTCTCCAGCCTTCACACTCCTACTTAGACATTGTTTTTTCTTGGGTCTTGAGCCTGCTGGCTTTCAGAGTGGAACTTACCTTATCAACTCTCTTCAGACATTCAGATTCAGACTAGTACTACACATGGTCTAGTGTATAATCACATAATCACATCATCATGTGAGTCAGTTCCTTATAATAAATCTCTTTAAATCTCTCATCCTCTCTCTCTTTCTCTGTTACTATATATATTATAAATCTCTTAAAATAAAAATACTTATATATATAAAATCACTGTGAGTGAGATTTAAAAACCTACTTCCTATTGAAGCATACACATCCTATTGATTCTGTGTCTCTGGAGAACCATGGGTAATAAGTGAGAGGTCATATTGGAGAAAGAACAGGCTGGAGACAGAGGCTGGAGTCTGACCACTCGGGCCTCATATAATGAGCTGAGACATTTTAACTTATTTTTTAAATGATATTTTGAAATATCTTTCCGGAGGGAAACATGAGCTAATATGACATTTTGATATGTTTGTTATTTTTCATCTGTTATTTGCCAAAATGAGGGATGCCGGTAAAGGATTAAATATGCTTGTTCATGAGTTTATTGATTTGAAGAAAGGGTTTTGTGGCTAGTATAGAGTAGAGCCACGTTGGGATAGGCTGGAGGCTGAATGAAAGCCCCTTTTGCTGAAGATGAGGCAAGAGATGATGGGTATGGGTTGCTAATCGTAGAATTAAGGAAGGACAGTTTAGGCAGAGGGAACAACACACAGGAGATAGGATAAAGAGAAATATCAGGGTCACAGTAACTCTTCCCTATTCAATATTATACAATTTACTCTTCGTATTCCAACATGGCTTCTTGATTCAAAAAGGTCAGATTTGTGTTCTGTTTCATTTTCCCAAGAGCAAAGATAAATTGAGAAAGTTAACAATATATCCGTTTTCTTCACTTATATCCTTCCAGACAATTTCTAAACCATTCAGGTAACATTTAATGTAAGTACATAAAACAAATATCCCCTTCTACTTTGTTTTTGGTGCCAAATATGAGTTTAAAAGAGCTCTCCTGGGGCACCTGGTGGCGCAGTTGGTTAAGCCTCCGACTCTTGGTTTCCACTCAGGTTGTGATCTCAGAGTCCTGGGATGGAGCCCGCATCAGGCTACGCTCTCAGCAGAGTCTGTTTGAGATTCTTCCTTCCTCTTCCTGCCACCCTGCTTGTGCGCACACACTCTCTATCTCTCTTTCTCTCTAAAATAAACAAATCTTTAAAAAAATGAAAAAAATAAAGGAACTCTCCTACCCCCAACTGAATGCACAGGTTACTTGTTTCTTACACAGAGCAACTGGTTACAGTTAAGTATTTAAAAGAGCCCTTATGGGGGGGAGGGCAGTTTTTTTTCCTCTCTGGAAAAAAATTATGGAACTTTGATAACTAGGCAAATTATTAAGCCAATATCATCCATATTTCTGTCCACGAACTGTATAATGCCATGTCTAATAGGAAAACAAACACAAGAGCTGAATGTTAGGAAGCCAGCAAGGTTTTCGTTTTCTCTGTATTTTATCTGAGTTAACTGAGTGAGTCCAATAAAACCTTTGAGGCAATCATTCCTGAATTATTATATGCTCCCGACTACACCCTGGAGACACATGCACTGACAGAAATACAGGTGGCTGTGGGGCACTTCACTTAATTGGACCAATGTTACGAGCTAACTTTAAGCTTTAGTATGACAGAGATTGTTTTGGCAATTCAGAAAATCTAAGATTTTTACTAACAGGTAAGTAAATAACTGTCTGAATCACACTCCTCATGATCTCTAGAATGGCTGTAGGCAAAAATGTGAATTAAAAGTCTGTCTTAGCAGTTCTCACCTGGCCACCTATCACACTCCTCTTGGTAGAAAAGACTTAAACTGCTCTGTTTACCAATGTGCACGATTGAAAATCGGTGTGTTACTTCTCTAAGTATAATGGTTTTTAACCTTATTTGTAGTTATAAAATAAAAGGTTCTGTTCATGTTGACTCATGTTTTTGAAGCAGGCAGGTTAAACATTTAGCTGGCAGAGGCATCTTTCAGCCTCCCGGGTCACTGTAGCTAGTGCCCTGCCTCCAGGCTTCCCACAGGACAGCAACTTCCCACGTAAGGCATGGGTGGGCCGTGATAAAATGCTATAGAGAAGAAGGGAGAAAGAGAAGAGGTTAATTAGACATTGCAGAGCTGTTAGTGCTCCTGGCAAGTTAGGTAGAAACCATACTTCTGCCCTGCATTCATGTTTTATTTTGGGACTGTCACTGTAGCTGAGATTTGAGCTGTGTTTCTGGATTGATGTACTGACCCTACTTGATTTCAGAGCAGGAATAGTATGTTGCTGAAGTATGCATTTTTCATTTTATACTTTCTTCTGAATTATGATTCCATAAGTCATATTTAAAAAGGTAGGTTGTTTATGAGAAACTGTACATATACATATATATACGCACACATACATACAGAAATATATATATATTTCATCCTGAAATCATGTAATCATGTGAGAGTATAAATGTTTAATAAGATTTGTAACAACGTTAATAATTCATTCTGATATACAGAAGAACCTGAAAGAATGTCATTTCAGGCTGATTTTGAGAACCATATAATAAAGCATTTAATCCTGATCCATGGAGGAGAAGTTACCCTCTCACAACCAGGGGAGAAAATATCCTCTTACAACGCACCAAAGTTTTCTATTGTTTTCATTCTTTATAAATACTGACATATCAAATAAAGTTCAATCAGGAAATGTGAGGGAATTAATCAATTTTACTTTTACAGGGAATAGGAGATAACTTCAACACTTCCTCATCCCCCAGGCTAACATATTTTAAATGTTTAGCTAATTTAAATGTTAATGCTATTATCCAATAAAAAGAACCAAGGTTCCATTGAGAAAGAGCTAAATCTAAGACTGGGGCAGGAAATATAAAAGATGAGCCATGAACATTTTCTGATGCAAGGAGTGAAGAAATGTTTAAAAAAACATAAATGATGGGACTATGTAAAAGGGACACAGAAGTTAAGTGAAAGAGCTCCCAGTGTCCAAATCAGAAAAAATTAGCAACAAAGTAAATAGAATATTATCAAATTATAATCTACAGTATAAAATGAATATCCATAGATCCATACTGATATAAATAAATAATTGACTAAATAAATCAATGAGGAGTAATAAATCTACCATGAAGAAATATTCCAAATAATTTGTATAGCTACTTCCCCACCAAAGAGATGGAGTGCAAATCCTTACACCTTAAGTGAAGACTGCACATAGAGACTTCCTTCCAAAGAGGATGGTATGCGAATGGGGGCGAGTAACTGTAGAGTGGAGAAATTTGACAAATACTATGTTAACCAGGTGGTCAAGTTTAATATGAATAGTGATAAGCTATGTTGATGTATGTACCCTTGATATGACGCGTTGAGTATACTTTACTTCAGTGGTCTTTCATCTCGAAGTCATAGCCTCAGTTAAATCATCAGTAAAATATCAGACAAATCCTAACTGAAGAATGTTCTGCAAAATACTTGACAAGGATTCTGCAACTGTCCAGATTCCCCCAAACAAGAAAAGTTTGAGAAATTGTCACAGCCAACTGAAATATAAGAGGGCATAACGATACAGCGCGGTACCTTGCATGGAATCTTGTACTTGGAAATGGACATTAAGTAAACACTAAGGAAATATGGTTCAACAGTGGAATTGATGTATCTATATTCATTAATTATAACATGTTACGCTAAGGAAAACTAAATGTGAGGTACATGGAAACTCTGGACTTATATTTGCATTTTTTCCTGAAAAATCTAAAACGAATCTGAAATAAAAAGTTCATTAAAAATTAAATTGCAATTAGGGCGCCTGGGTGGCTCAGTTGGTTAAGCGACTGCCTTCGGCTCAGGTCATGATCCTGGAGTCCCTGGATCGAGTCCCGCATCGGGCTCCCTGCTCAGCGGGGGGTCTGCTTCTCCCTCTGACCCTCTTCCCTCTTGTGCTGTCTCTCATTCTCTCTCTCAAATAAATAAATAAAATCTTTAAAAAAAAAGAAATTACTGTTTAAAAAAAAATTAAAGTGCAATTACATTTTAGTTCTTCAATCATAATAACCACAATTCAGATGCTCCATATCCACATGTAGCTGTGAATACTGTAGTGGATAGCACAGATATAAAACAAGTCCTTCATTGCACAATTGTATGAAGTCCTCTGGGACTTGTTCTTGTTCTAGACTTATTTTTCAGCCTATTTCTTCTCTATTTTCACTAACCCAACCTCCATACTAAGGTTTAAAGTTCTAGATCTATGGATGAAAATACTAGAAAATACATGCCTGGTCTTCCTCTGCTCTTTCCACATTTCATATATTTACATTTAATAGTCATACTTCAAAATTTGAAACATCGGGTCTTAATTATTGTCCCCCCCAACTTTAAAAGTGTATTTGGTGTCCAACAAATATATGAAGGGAAGATAAGATTTCCAAAATACATTTAAATACCTTTCCATTGGTCTCTTAGGAATTTGGTAAATATTGTACTGTCCAAAGGTTATGACACTTCTGGGAATTTTGCTTATTGGCACAGAACTTGCAAATCTTCATCCAGCAGATTCTGTAATAAATAAATAAATAAATAAATAAATAAATAAATAAATAAATAAATAAAATTCTGACTGTAATAGGATTCATCATGTTTATTATACATAAAATATTTCCTATTTCATCCTGAAATAAAATTCTGAACCATACATGATATTAGCACAAATTTGGCCACCCACAGTCTTAGTGCCTACAGTCTGCAAGTGTAACTGAAACCCAGAGCTCCCATCGTTTTTGAAAATGTTTCTTTACAGGATTTAGAGAAATTTCTTTAGAGGAAATTTCTTTAAAGAAAAATATGTTTTCATCCTTATAACAGGCATAAAAACAAAGAAATGGAAAAAGAAAAACTGTAGAAATGTATTATTTGCTATATTTCTAAATCAATAGAAGTCAGAACAATCTTTTAATTTATAATGAAAAGAATAAGTTCCCTACTTTATATAAAAGTAGTATTCTCCATTAAAATATGATTGTCAGTAGTAATCTGCTCCTTGAGGCTACGAATTATTTTCTTTTTCTTTTTTTTTTTTTTTGAGATTTTATTTATTTGACAGAGAGAGAGCGAGAGAAGGAACACAACCGGGTTGGGGGGGGGGGAAGTGGGAGAGGGAGAAGCAGGCTTCCCACCGAGCAGGGAGCCCGATGCGAGGCTTGATCCCTGGGCCCTGGGATCATGACCTGAGCGGAAGGCAGACGCTTAAAGACTGAGCCACCCGGGTGCCCCATGAATTATTTTCAATATAAAATTTTCTTTAAGAATCATTCCTAAAATTTGTTATTTTCTTTCACAGAAGTTCACACTGTCACATGACATCTTCCTTATAATTCCAGGAATACACACTGTGGTTGTAGTCATTAAATCAGAGTACTTTGGTCTAAAACTAAAATAAGAATTATTTTCAGGGCGCCTGGGTGGCTCAGTTGGTTAAGCGACTGCCTTCAGCTCAGGTCATGATCCTGGAGTCCCGGGATCAAGTCCCGCATCGGGCTCCCTGCTCAGCGGGGGGTCTGCTTCTCCCTCTGCCCTCTTCCCCCTCGTGCTCTCTGTCTCTCATGCTCTCTCAAATAAATAAATAAAATCTTAAAAAAAAAGAATTATTTTCAGATGTTTAAATAACCTCTGAGTTAAATATTATAAAGTTCAATACTTTATAAAATTTATTGCACCACCACAATTTCACATACAACTATTTTGTATTGGTTTTGAGCCTTCTGGTTGCTGAAGGATATAGGACATTTATGTATCTTGGTGATCAATGATTCAATTTAATTGGGTCATTACTGTAGCACATTCCAAATTGTGCCTGTCTGGTGAATATCAGGGCTTGCTTCATAGCACGTGTCTGGCTGGGATTTCCTGAAGAGCTTCCTAGAAGAGAACTTACTCCGAGGGAGAACTTGAGCATATATAATTTGATCCAGTAAAACTGTCTCACACCTCACAAAAGGCACAGGAGTGTTCATATACAGTCTTATCTGCCACTCTGAAATATGCCTTGCCTAGCTCCATAAATTAGTGAATGGATCCTACTGAAAGGACCATTAATTAAATTAGGAATAGTCTTTTCCCCCAAACTCTCTAAGACACTGGAAGGGTGAGGACTTGTTTTAGTATTTTTAAAGAAGATATTAGGGAAAAAAAGACAGGAAAAAGTCATTATTTGTGGACAAGATTTTAGTTCATTGATGGTGGTAGTGGGATGATGATGACAAGCAGTGATATAAACACGTGTGAAAGTGAAGGACTTGGAGAGATAGGAAAGATGAGGCAATGGTACCTAGTAGAAAAGCTACAGCAGCTGGTAACATAGGCTTTGGGGCTATGAAACATACCCTGGAACATCTCAAAATAGTTAGAGGGAATTTTGAAATGAAAGGAAGTTCCTATTTCAAAAAATATCAGTCACTGTTAATGTATTATGTTGTGTGCCCTCTAGTTGAAGAAAACAAAACAAAACTCGTAAACAGAGATAGGGTATTATAGGACGATTGCATTTTGAACCAAAAAATACCGAACACATCTAACACCTTATAATGTAACAGAGCTGGCGAGCCTGGGTGGCTCAGTGGCTAACCGTCTGTCTTGGGCTCAGGTTGTGATCCTGGGATCGAGCCCCACGTCTGCTCCCTGCTCAGCGGGAAGCCTACTTCGCTCTCTCCCTCTCCCACTCCCCCTGCTTGTGTTCCCTCTCTTGCTGTCTCTCTCTTTAAATAAATAAATAAAATCTTAAAAAAAATAATATAACAGTTGATTTTATAGGCTTTTTTTAACACAGAAGAGTTAATTTGTGATTAAATATACATTTTATTTTCATCACTTAGGGTTTCTTAAATGTTAGAAGGATGCAGGGTTTCAACACATTATACTTTCCATAGTAAGTTTGTTTTGCTACTTTTTATACATCCTGAGCTAATGATCAGTTACTTTGTTGTCAGTTCAAGGAAATAAAGATGAAATCAGCAGCAGCGTCCAATATTTTAAGTTGCCCCATTGTATTTTGAAGACACTTCAAAATGGTCTAATAGGGTAAAATATATTCCACCTTTTCTTTCTGGTTTAGTGAAGATATAGGACTTCCCTCACGGAACCTTACAAAAAAAATGAAATCATTGATATAACCTAGTGTGCCTCAACTGGATATAATAGTGCTTTAAATTGAGTTTTTGGTTTTCTCTCTTATTTTGTATTACTTGAAGATTTTCATTCTCAATTTGTCACCCACATGGGAAGGAGGAAGAATGCAGAGTGCTCAAACACGGGGCTTATTTTCATTATCACACCAGACATTCAGTGGCATCTCTGTGTCCCTCCTCCCTTTATATCCTTTACTATCAGGGATCCTTATAAGCCCCAGGTTAACTTTTTCAGGGAAGATAATTAAAGGAACTGGTGGCTGTTCTCTTCATAGAGAGATAAGTATATAATCAGTGGTTCAACAATAGAATGATACAGGTCCATTTTAGCAGGTGATTTAAACACAAAAACTGTTGGGAGTCTGTAAGAAATAGGTCCCCAAATGGATGTGATTTCAGTAGCTGTACCCTCAACCCATGATTTCAAAAAGTCGAGTAGGGAGTCGATATTGTTTTTCAAGATATTTTCATGTTTGAGTTACCTGCTAGAATGTGCTATGTTACCTAAAGTTTATTTTTCTTTTTTTGAGGTTTGAAGGTTATACACAAGCCTCCAAGATGTTTGTTTTGTTGGTAGTTTGTATCTTGTGTTTTTGAAGGAGGTGGTGTATATTGTTCTCTCACATCATAGTATCAGGAATAACATTTTATAATTAAACAAGAAACTGAGTGGTTTTACTTTCCTTTATTTTTATGTTATTTTTTTTCTTCCACCTAGGACTTCTTAAAGAGGGAAACAATATATTGTCATAAGGACAAAATAAATCCCTTTAATTTTTAAATGAAGAGTTCAGGACTACTTCTGTCATTCACATGCCTTATGGTCATGAGGTAATTCATTTTATTTGTCAGAACTTATTTTTTATTTTCATCTAGTGAAAATAAGTGAACATATCAGCTTTCATCACTAAATTGAGTATCAAGTTAACTTTGTAAACAACAGTACTTAAAGATTAATAGATTAATAAAAATTAATACTACAGCTGACACAGCTCCAAAGAGAACACCTTCAAATCTATTATCTTTTGCTCAGTCAAGGTTGTAAAAATTACATAATTTCTTCCACTTTCAGTTCCAGTATATAAAGAGCTTGGAAGTCATTATTCCCACCTTGGTCACAGGACAAACTACCACTCTGAAACTTGGAGACAGGTGGATTTAGAAAGGTAGAGCTGGGATCTGCTCACCCAGAGCAGAAGCCGCTGAAGCCATGCACTGGTAGGGACACTTACATGGTAACATTGATGAATAGCAGAGGCTGAGTGTGCACTAGTGTGAAAATGAGAAATGTATGAGGACTGCCATCTTGGTGTGGGGAGGAGCTCACACTTGCTTGGGCTTTGCCTCCTGCAACTCATGGTGAAGAAACTGAGAACAGTCTACTCATGACTCTGGAGGGGAGTAAAAGAGTAATCCTTCTGATATGTGCAGGTTCTTCTGCAGAGCAAAAATCTACTCTTCACGAGGAAAGACAGGTGTAAAAGGGTATTTCTCCCACTCCAACCCCATTTAGCCCTCATATGTCACCAAGAGGGGGAAAGACAGAAAGCTGTACAATAAGAAAAATCTGTGAAGCCCAGAGACATATGCCCACCAAAGGCTGTGATTTAATTGGAAGACAGTAAGATAATCCTCTTCTCCCAAACATTTGCCAATATACCAACAGGACTCCAGTTTGATCATAGTGGATCACAGCTGAAAGAGTGGTAAGGGGCAGACTTAATGAGAGAAGCAATATTTAGGAAAGGCCAAGAGGCCGAGAGGGGAGACAAAAATGAGGACACTAGAGAAATTTGAAGTCTCTGACACATAACTACAACACGAAGAAGAACAAAACTCACCTTTTAGCCAAAGGGACATAAATCCCCACACTGGAGTTCTGTTTACCACAGGTCTTATCACCTGATACAGCATGTCCAGCTTTCAAGAAAAAGTTACGATGCACACTAAAAGGCCACACAAAGCACAAACCCAGTCTGAAGATGCAAAGCCAGTACCAGAACCAGCCTCAGATATGACATAAATGTTGTAATGATCAAAAAGGGAATTTAAAATAATTACAGTGAATGTGCCAAGGTTTATAGTTGGTCAAGTAGATAACGTAGAGGAATAAATGGGTACTAGAAGTAGAGAAATTGAAATTCCATCAGAGTTAAAATGATATGTTAGAATTCAAAAAACACTGTAACAAATGAACAGTGTCTTTCATGGGCTCATCGATTGCTGGATCATAGGATAAGAGTATGTTCAGTTTTGTTAGAAACCTCCAAACTGTCTTTCCAAGTGGCTGTACCATTTTACATTTCTACCAGCAATGAATGAGAGTTCCTATGGCGGCATATCCTCACTAGCATTGGCTGCTGTCAGTGGTCCTGAATTTGGCCATTCTAAAATGTGTGTCCTGGTACCTCATTGTTGTTTTAACTGGTATTTCCCTAGTGAAATATGATGTAGAGCATCTTTTCATGCTTAATTTGCCATCTTCTACGGTGAGATGTCTGCAAAAGTCCTTGGCTCATTTTTAAATCAAGTTGTTTGTTTTCTTATCATTGAATGTTGAGAGTTCTCTGTAAACTTTGGATAACAATACTGTATCAGATTTGTCTTTTACAAATATTTTCTCCCAGACTGTGGCTTGTCTCATTCTGTTGACACTGTTTTTTCACAGAACATAAGTTTTTCATCTGATGAAGTCCATCTTATCAATTATTTCTTTCATTGTTCATGCCTTTGGTATTATATCTAAAAAGTCATCACTGTGCCCAAATTTATCTAGGGTTTTTAAATGTTATCTTTTAGGAATTTTATAGTTTTACATTTTACATTTAGGTGTGTGATTCATTTCCAGTTAATTTTTGTGAAGAGTGTAAGGTCTGTGCTTGGATACATTTTTTGTCACGTGGATGTTCAGATGTTCCAGCACCATTTGTTAAAAAGAATATCTCTGCTCCATTGTATTGGCTTGCTCCTTTGTCTACATTTATGTGGGTTGACTACATTTATGTGGGTTGATTTCTGGGCTCTCTATTCTGTTCTGTTGATCTATTTATCTATTTCTTTGCCAATACCACACTGTCTTTATATATATAAATCTTTGAGCTATAAGAAATATCCTATTCATATTTGAAGTTAATTTTCTTTTGGCCTAGATTAAATTTATTACTTTTTTTTAAGATTTATTTATTTATTTGAGAGAGAGAGAGAGTGCATGTGAGCCAGGGTGGGGAGGGGCAGAGGGAAAGAAACTCAAGCAGATGTCCCCACTGAGTGTGGAGCTCTACATAGGGTTGTATCTCCTGACCCATGAGATCATGACCTGAGCCGAAACCAAGAGTCAGGCACTTAACAGCCTGAGCCACCGTGGTGCCCCAATGATAAGATATTTTAAATACCAACATATAAGAAGCTATAAAATAGATCATTTAAAAATACCTTTTCACATGCAATATTTGGGCTAATAGCAGAGTCTATCTTGTATAGTTTTCAAAATTAAATTAATGTCTAATTTGTAAAGGCTCCCTATAAGTCTAAGATTTTCATGTTTCACAAACTCCAACTATTCTTTATTCTTTATATAACATCAACATTTTACTGTTATGTAATAGTTGGATCTGAATGCCCAGAAATACCAATGTAATTTTATGTCTGGATTTTTCCCCCTTCTGTTTCATGGATTACAAAATATCAAATATATCATGGAATATATCTGAAATGAATCAAATTCTGGTGTCCCAACACAAAAACTAAAAAGGACACTACTTTTCTTTTAATCAGCTTTAGGGTAAGCCAGCCCACACACACTAAAAATCAATGGAGACAGGCTCCTAACACTGAGCTGACAGCTAGAATTTGCTCAGCCATCTCTATCTGCTGTTATCATCCATTTCTGTGTGTTTGGTTGTTGTTGTTAAAACAAGCAGGTCCAAGGAATTCCTGAAATTCTTTTACTCTTAAATTTGTAGACTGTGTAAGTCAATGCAGTATTCTTCTAACTGCCTGAAATTAGAACGTCAGAATTTGAAAGTAGGGAAGAATGTATTTGGGGATTTAATGAAGAAGAATGTTGACTAGAATGCTCTAAACAAGCAGTTTGGAGGTACATAACAGTTGAGAAAAGAGAAGGATGCAACTGCAAAATTCCTTTATGGATGGAAATGATGAGGATATATTGTGGAGCAAGAATTCCTATCCCCTCAGAGGTCCTTTTAGGTGGACTAAGAAACAGATTGACATGAGACATATTAACAAGAGAAAATCAAATTTAATAGCATATGTAGGGGAAATCCACATAGACATGGAAATTTCAAAAACAGGCAAAATGAGGTATATATGTCATTCTGAACTAAAGAGAAGGGGTGGGGGCCTGGGACTTCAAAGGAATGCACTTCACAGGGTGCTAAGAATATCAGCTGTTTGATAATTAGATGTTTCCCCTATCATACAGATGGGTCACTCAGAAAAAAATTCATCTCTGTTAATAATCCTTATTCTGGGAAAGCCCCCCCCAGTTTAGGTTCTTCTGTGTGGTTAAGGGAGGGACAAAAATTTCTCAAGTGCCTTCAGCTCAAAATAATCCATATGCCAAAGTGGTACATTCTGAGGGGCCTGTCCTGAATTTCTCCAGAGAGACATTGAAGAGAGACATGCCAAGGCTGACTCAAATAAAAACAAAAGATATTCTAATTGTAATAGATAGAATTCTGAATTATCAAACAATTTCAAACATAGTCAAGCTCAATCATTCTTGAAAAAACAGAGTGCAGTACTTATATAAGGGTGTGCATTTGAAACAGTTTATGAGAATACATACGTATTTCCCAATAGTCGGAAGAAATCTATTATTTTAGGTACTATTATAATACACAATATGAAACAAATGAAACAATTAAAGAATACTTTAGTGTTTGCCAAAGCTTTTAAAAGCTGTATCATATTTATTGAAAATACAATGTTATAGTACTTCAGGGAATAAAACAAGTTTCTTTTCCTACTAACAAAGTAATGGATTTTTCTTATTTTCAATAAAATTCTGCATACTATATTTTTACAGAAAGAAAGAAAATCCTAAAATATGTAGCTTTGGAAGTCAGTAAATTAATGATTAAGAATAATAAATTAGGGGCACTTGGGTGGCTCAGTTGGTTAAGGGTCCAACTCTTGATTTCAGTTCAGGTCATGATCTCAGGGTCATGAGATAGAGCCCAGCATTGGGCTACATGATCAGTGGGGAGTCTGCTTGAGAGTCTCTTTCCCTCCGTCCCTCACCCTACTCACACACACTCTCTGTCTCTCTCTGAAATAAATAAATAAATAAGTCTAGGCCAAAAACATTTTAAAATACTTAAAATTTTTAGAATTATCATATAAAATATTTTAAAGAACAAATATTTAGTGTGCAAGCTCTTCAAACAAATAATAAAATGTCTCCCAAAATAAACAGAATTTGTCATGATAAGGTGTGTGAAAATAAAAAGATATAAACTATTGAACTTATTTTAAAATCAATGCTTGACTTTCCTAAGGTATAAGATATTTCAATTTTTAGGTTTTAAAAGTGATTACACCTGAATTTGTGTATGCAAAACACTCTCCCTCCAAACAAACATTGGGAATATAGGTAATAGTTGAGAAGATGAGATACATAATAAGGAGTAAAGGCTTTATATTTTTTGAGTAAAATCAGAGCAATTAAGTTATAATTAGGATGTAAAGATAATAATGGCTACATTAATTTATTCACAGTTAAAAAGTAACAACTGACTTCAAGATAGGGCAACAAATACCTCACTGACAAATTTTACTTAAGCTCATTTATGGTTTTACTTGTAAATCAGCCCACTATAAACAGGCCCCTCTAACAACAGGCTCAATCTGGCCCAGATGGAATACAACAGGCACTCCCATTTGCACCACACCTCCCTCACCCCAAATCTCCCTTACTGTAATCACAGTAGAGGCTTTAGCGATCTCCTCTCATGTCTCCTGGTGTCTGGATAACACCTGCTGGCTATAAGATGTCCATGAACTTGTGATGCCAAGAAACTATCCTACTTGGTTTTATGCTCTATGCCATTAAGAGTGGTAATTACTGTTGTAGAGCTAGCTCTCTGTTCTTAATGGTCTGCCTTTCCTCCCATACAAAATGTCTGAGCTGCTGTTTTGGAGCTGGGAGTGGAGACAGGGATCTACTTCTTTTAGAGTGACACTCCTGGGACAACAGTAAGAAACTGGAAAGAGGTGGTAGGCTCCAGTCTTCTTGGTTTGCTTTGCCTGGATCAGGACCTTTGCACTATGAGCAAGTTGGTATGATGGCAACCAGGTCCCCAGTATCCTTAGCCTGCCAAACCTGGGGTAGAGCCTTAGTTCTACAAGTGGAGACTGGGTTGAAGAAGAAATCCTACAAGCTCTTGGCTGCACTCACCTATAATTGATCCTCTGTAACACATAGCTGAGTGGGATGAGAAATGCTAGCAGCCTGCCTCTCTCATGGAGCTACCATAGCCTTTTTAAATTGGGTGGAGAAATGGAGCCCTGTGTTCTTGGATGCACCCACCCAGAGTGTACTTTCCATAATGCTAAGCTAGGAGAAGGAAGACAAGGAGCATGCTGTAGTTTAAATGTCACTCTATTTGCTGAGTTTTAGCAGATATATATTTTTTAAACAAAGACTTTATTTTCAGTATGCTCTTAGGTTGATTTCCAGAGATATACTATGGTTGCATCTTTTAGAAGAATTTTCACCAATTATGCCTGTTTCATTGGGGAGTAAGTCCCTGTAGCTCTTCACAAAACTATTTTGAAAGTAGAGCTCTCTCATGTAAACCTTTCATGATGACACAGTTAAAATAATGCATGCAAATCACATTATGTTTCTCTGATTAAAAAATACACATGCAACAAAATGTTGTATACATTTTAAAACAGTTTTCACATATTGTTTTATATAAAACTGACCTTTTTATTATCCTTTTACTTAGGATTTAAAATATTAATTTATTTAATAGTCCATTTTAATCCTCATTACTTTGCTTCTTAATATATATCCATTTTAATATTGTGAAGATGTCAATGCTACCTAGAGCAATCTACACATTCAATGCAATCCCCATCAAAATGCCATCCACTTTTTTCAAAGAAATGGAACAAATAATCCTAAAATTTGTATGGAACCAGAAAAGACCCCGCATAGCCAGAGGAATGTTGAAAAAGAAAAGCAAAGCTGGCAGCATCACAATTCCGGACTTCCGGCTCTATTACAAAGCTGTCATCATCAAGACAGTATGGTACTGGCACGAAAACAGACACATAGATCAATGGAACAGAATAGAGAGCCCAGAAATGGACCCTCAACTCTATGGTCAACTAATCTTCGACAAAGCAGGAAAAAATGTCCAATGGATAAAAGACAGTCTCTTCAACAAATGGTGTTGGGAAAATTGGATAGCCACATGCAGAAGAATGAAACTGGACCATTTCCTTACACCACACACAAAAATAGACTCCAAATGGTTGAAAGACCTCGATGTGAGACAGGAATCCATCAAAATCCTAAAGGAGAACAGAGGCAGCAACCTCTTTGACCTCAGCCGAAGCAACTTCTTCCTAGAAACATCGCCAAAGGCAAGGGAAGCAAGGGCAAAAATGAACTATTGGGACTTCATCAAGATAAAAAGCTTTTGCAAAGCAAAGGAAACAGTCAACAAAACCAAAAGACAACCGACAGAATGGGAGAAGATATTTGCAAATGACATATCAGATAAAGGACTGGTATCCAAAATCTATAAAGAACCCATCAAACTCAACACCCAAAGAACAAAGAATCCAATCAAGAAATGGGCAGAAGACACGAACAGACATTTCTGCAAAGAAGACATCCAAATGGCCAACAGACACATGAAAAAGTGCTCAATATCGCTCAGCATCAGGGAAATCCAAATCAAAACCTCAATGAGATACCACCTCACACCAGTCAGAATGGCTAAAATTAACAAGTCAGGAAACGACAGATGTTGGTGGGGATGCGGAGAAAGGGGAACCCTCCTACACTGTTGGTGGGAATGCAAGCTGGTACAGCCACTCTGGAAAACAGTATGGAGGTTCCTCAAAAAGTTGAAAATAGAGCTACCATACAATCCAGCAATTGCACTACTGGGTATTTACCCCAAAGATAGAAAAGTAGGGATCCGAAGGGGTACGTGCACCCCGATGTTTATAGCAGCAATGTCCACAATAGCCAAACTGTGGAAAGAGCCAAGATGTCCATCGACAGATGAATGGATAAAGAAGATGTGGTGTATATACACAATGGAATATTATGCAGCCATCAAAAGGAATGAGATCTTGCCATTTGCAACGATGTGGATGGAAATGGAGGGTATTATGTTGAGCGAAATAAGTCAAACAGAGAAAGACATGTATCATATGACCTCACTGATATGAGGAATTCTTAATCGCAGGAAACAAACTGAGGGTTGCTGGAGTGGGGGGTGGGGTGGGAGGGATGGGGTGACTGGGTGATAGACACTGGGGAGGGTATGTGCTCTGGTAAGTGCTGTGAATTGTGCAAGACTGTTGAATCTCAGAACCTCTGAAACAAATAATGCAATATATGTTAAGAAAAAAAAAAAAGAAGAAGAAGAAGAAGAAGGTAGCAGGAGGGGAAGAATGAAGGGGGGGAAATCGGAGGGGTAGACGAACCATGAGAGACGATGGACTCTGAAAAACAAACTGAGGGTTCTAGAGGGGAGGGGGGGGTGGGAGGATGGGTTAGCCTGGTGATGGGTATTGAGGAGGGCACATTCTGCATGGAGCACTGGGTTTTAGGCACAAACAATGAATCATGGAACACTACATCTAAAACTAATGATGCAATGTATGGGGATAATATAAGAATAAAAAAATTAAAATATATATATATATCCATTTTTTTCTTGATAAATAATTGCAACTGAGAAAAATTAGGAAACATTCCTGAGTTCACAGAGTATGTAAGTGGCAAAGCCAGAGTTCAATCCCCATGGTATGGAAATTGAAATTGATTGTTCTTTGTTGCTATGCTCTAATAAGTTTATAGATCAAGTTAATGTGATTAATAAGAAGTAACAAAACATGTTCAAATGTGTTTTTGACAGTATCCAGTAGAGATTATCTTATTTTCTCAAGGAGTTTGAGACTAGATCATTTGTAATGGGACCAATTTGGACACACTGATGCAGTACAAAGATTATTTTAAGTGAAAACATCAGAAAAAACAGAAGCTCCAAAAAAATTTAAAAAAATACAATAAAACCCTCATCCAAACTTCTTTTGCTAACTTAAACAAAGCTCCCTCCCCCCCATTAAAAAAAAATTCCATCATAATTCTCCTTTCCTGGAGGTTTACAGCCAAAAAGGAGAGGCACCATCCACAGCTGGATGAGAATTTATATAAACACAGTCTTATCAAAACTTTACTTTATTTTCCACTTGTTTCTCCTGCTTGTTTCTCATTGATTTCCCACCATTTGCTTTCTCTTGAGGTTTTAACTCCCTTTCTTATAATGATTTATAAACCTTTGATTCTAGATCTTCAGTGGGTCACTTCTTTTTTTAAATTTTTTCATTATTATGTTATGTTAATCACCATACATTACATCATTAGTTTTTGATGTAGTGTTCCATGATTCATTGTTTGCATATGACACCCAGTGCTCCATGCAGAACATGCCCTCTTTAATACCCATCACCAGGCTAACCTATCCCCCCACCTCCCTCCCCTCTAGAACCCTCAGTTTGTTTCTCAGAGTCCATAGTCTCTCATGGTCAGTGGGTCACTTCTTTATGTACTCCCATATATGAGAATAAATTTTGCATTTTTTCCTGTTAATCTCCCTTTTGTCAGTTTATTCACAGGTTCCCAGGTGGAAAGGTTATTTTCCTTCCAACTCCTGTTTTGGAAACTATATGGCTGGACCATGGTGATCAGGTCTATTGGGAAGCAATAGTTCAGACTAGAGAACTATGAGAAGAGTGATTTGACCTGGAATTGAAAATTAGCCACTGGTGGAATAAATCCTGATTCTATAGCAGTCAAATGCACATAAATATGGCTTTGGATCTGTTAAAAAGAAGGAAACAAGCAAGAGTAAGTAGTAAATCCAAACATTAGGGCTAAAGTTTAGACTAACGATTCTAAGGGAAGCAAAACAATGAAAATAATAGAAAGATGAATTTGTGCTTTAAATCAAAGCCAAATTAATCAAATGATGTAAAAAAATGTCACTGAAATTTTGTCAGTCAAGATATGATGCAATATTTTTAAAGCATGATAAAAGTATCTTAAAACCCTATTGGAAAATTTGGGGATTATTGATGTCAACCCCAGATTTCTGTGAATTTCTAGGATCTGGTTACCAGGTTATGTTCTTGTGATAAATATTTGGTGCAAACTTTCTTTTGTTGAATCAGGTCAGTTTACTAATTATCATGCAACTCCATATACGTTGCCTCCATACTGTAACATAGTCTGACAAAGTACTGGATCCCTTTGCCTAATTTTTTAAAACAACCACAAAATAACATCATGAGAGGAGCCAGAATGTGACATAAATAGAGCTTTGTAGTGATCAAAGTTTATATCATAACATTTTAAATAGCTTAAAAATACATTAAGATTAAAAGTTACCTAAAGTGCCTAAAAGTGCCCAGAAGTTACCTAAAGAACCCTATTACCTCACATCTTCATAAGCTTTTCCACCGTTTATTATGCATCAATCTTTCATGGACTTGCTTAATTTCCTCTTTCTCCTCTCTCCACAACAACAACCCCTCCCCAGTGAAATAATGGACATCTCTACCTTTATAATATGCAAAGAATTTCAATGCTTTTGTCATTATACCCTCCATTATTTAACTCCTATGGCATATCAAGGTATTTTTCTAAAGCAAAATAAACTCTACTTTTATGTGAATTCTATAATCAAGTGCCACCAGTGTGTGTATGTGTATCTGTGAGTGTGTGTGCACGGGTATGTACGTTGGTAGTATTTTTACATAATGTTAAAATAGATTACGATTATAAAGTTATTCTATACACACAACACTTAAAGACCTCCTGATATGGCCAATACCTGATTTGTTGCATTATATCCAAGTTTATCCATGTACTCTTATTGTACTCATCCTTCTTTGGCATTCTACCAATCACCTGAAAATAGTCTGTTGTCCTAAGATATGTTGCCATGGGGTCATTCTGTTTCTTGAACTATAATGTCTTCTACCCAGTTCTCTGCTTATCAAAATCAACCTCATATTCAACATCACATTAAAATATATTAACGTTTATGAGTTCTGCTTTGTGTAATAAAAACATTTTTTCCACAGTTTTAAGTCAAAAAGAAACTATCTAAAACAACAACAAGAACAAGTCCTTACCTAGTGTAATAGTTTCTCTGGATCTAAAGGTAAGATGGTAGGCCATAAATGGCCTCACTTTGAACTATTAGGAAATAGAAATGAAACAAATAGCTTTGATTTTCTAATCAATCAATTTGAAGTCCATAAGACTAATTTTTAAAAAGATTTTTATTTATTTATTTGACAGAGAGAGAGCACAACCAGGGGGAGCAGCAGAGAGAGAGGGACAAGCAGACTCCCTGCTGGTAAGGAGCCCACTGTGGAGCTCGATCCCAGGATCCTGGGATCATGACCTGAGCTGAAGCCAGACTTTAATCAACTGAGCCAGCCAGGCGCCTCATAAAACTAATTTTTTAGTACATTTTTGATTTGTATCACATGTGACAGACTTCTCTTTTGTAAGTCTCTCCCATTTGATTAAAGAGATAAAAAATTATTAAAATGTTGAATTGTTTTTGCTTGGATTGTCTTTAAGCACTTACAATGAAACTTGAGAAATTTATAACTGTACGATTGTTGGATTCATTAACTCAGGTGATTTCCCCCCTTTTTGAGCAAGAAATAATACTATTTTTTAAAATTTGCATTTATTTACATTTAAAAAGGGTGTATGCTTACCTACATCTTCCCTTACTAAACCCACTAAGTAGTCCGAACATTTTGAGACAAGAGAAATCAGTTCCACTTATTTTGTCCAATAACTAACAATTTTTCCAAAAAAGAAGTAACTGTTTTCTTTCTGTTTAAATCACAATTTAATCTTAATCTCTCTACAACATTTTCGTACAGTGAGATACTTTTTTCTGTCTAATTATCTGCATTAAAATAAATCTTGATGATAACAATGCTGTTGTAGTCAGCTTTTATCTCTTACCATGTGTCATATTCAACATAAGCAAATTGCAATGGTTGTTTAATAATTTAATTTTAAAAGTCAGGACTGGAGCTGAAGGGGAAACATAAAAAGAAATTTCAAAAATTTTGAGGATTTTAGGGATTTTCCTCTTACTAGCCTTAAGAGGATCCCTCAAAATTTTAGTAAAGATCTGGCCAGTATAGCTTTATATATGTGTGTAATAGAAATGTCAGAGATGAGTTGTTTGATTCTTAACAATAAATGTTCATCTAAAGGTCTAATTGGCTTACAAATAGTGACCTATAAATGTAATGTAGTTTACTTCTCTATTTACTCTATTTTTTTCTGTAGTAATAACTGAAATAATATTTTCAGAAGAATAATTTATTCTTTTACATTTAACCTCTTACACTGGAAGGGAATAATTAATTTCAAAACCATTTTACTATGTGAACCATGCAACATTTATGAAAACTAAAAATTATCTGCCTTTATATCACCATGACATGAGTAAATTTTGTTGCTCAAACCATCTTGGTAATGCCTTAAGCATAAATTAAGATATCCAATATTCTAAGGAAGATTCTATAAGATTTCATATCAAAGGGTTTATGGTAAGAGAGCCACAGTTTGTATGAGATAAAGTAAATAATATTTTCTTATGATCATAATATGGCAGCACATTATTTCCTCAGTAGATACATGCACAAGTGTGGTTAGTTTGCCATATTTATCATTAACCTTTTACATCTCATATTTCTTATACTGATTAATTCATACTTCAGTCTCATTTTGAAGGTCCACTTTAACCCTCACTTTAATCTAAATTGGTTCACCCATTATAATCTCTCATTTAATTCTTTTTCTTTTATATTTTATATAATTTGAATTGTCCTCATATTTAATTTTTAGCATGTTTCCCTACCAATATAGTTTAAGTTTCATAAAATTGCGACTATGTATATCATATCACCATGTTATAGAATCTCAAAATTATTTGTAATATGAATGAATATCTAAATAACTTTATTTCTTAATTATTTACTTTCTTTTTTTAAATACAGTATTCATGCAGTTAGGATTTTCAGGGTTTAATTTTTTTCTCTCTCAATATGAACTATGTTATGAGATAAATGAATTTTCACATTTGCATATTAGTTTTGTTTTACTTGTTTTCTCATTTGTTAAGTGTTGCAGATATGTTTTTGTGTGGCACCAAATTAATTTGCATGAAGTTGCCATATTAAATCACATCCATATGCTACAATAAAAAATTGCAGTTAATTTGTCCTTTGTTGATAAATTAAAAAAAAAACATCAGTTATAAAAAGGCAAATTTGCATTTGCCTCATTAGTGCACAAGGAAAAACTGTTTTGACCATTTGAGGTTATTTTGTAATTGTAAAAATTTACTTAATGAAGATATATCCTTTTCTTGTGTCTTTTGTTTTTCTACACCTGTTTTTCTCAAAATTGTTCCATTTAAGATTTATGTTGGCCCTATCCTAAAAATATAAAATCCAGATACATCATGGCCTATTGAATATAATTTCCACAGGAATGACCCTCTGTATAAATTTGTATAAAGCAAATTTGTTACAAACTCTAACTTACATAACGCTTTAAGTGACCCCACCATACACACTCCCATGGAAACACACACACGATAAATGAAAATAAAATCTGAAGGAGAAAATTAACTGTACAACAAAAGAAATCAGGGCTATTTAAAATAGTCTTCATGGGCGCCTGGGTGGCTCAGTTGGTTAAGCGACTGCCTTCGGCTCAGGTCATGATCCTGGAGTCCCTGGATCGAGTCCCGCATCGGGCTCCCTGCTCGGCAGGGAGCCTGCTTCTGCCTCTGACCCTCCCCCCTCTCATGTGCTCTCTCTCTCTCATTCTCTCTGTCTCAAATAAATAAATAAAATCTTTAAAAAAAAATAAAATAAAATAAAATAAAATAAAATAGTCTTCATTTATCATTGTATCTGAAAATATTTATTTAATACTATTTTAATCTTGTCTTTGTGAAGTCCATTAAAGCCAATGACAGAAGGAAGGGAAGAAGGAAGGAGTAGAGAGGAGTAAGAAAAAGGAGAGAGAGACAGAGAGATACACAGGGAGGAAAACTAGATGAAGCTGACAAGCCAGGGACGCCTGGGTTGCTCAGTCATTAAGTGTCTGCCTTCGGCTCAGGTCATGATCCTAGGGTCCTGGGATCAAGCCCCACATCAGGCTCCCTGCTCCGCGGGAAGCCTGCTCTCCCTCTCTCACCCCCCCTGCTTGTGTTCCCTCTCTCGCTGTGTCTTTCTCTGTCAAATAAATAAAATCTTAAAAAAAAAAAAAAAAAAAAGCTGACAAGCCAATATTGAGAGACATTCCTTATGGGTAACAGGTTTCCAGACATTTTACAGAGACACTGACTACCTCTGTTCTAGACTGTTTTCAAAGATGTTTGTTTAGCAATCAGCCTAGGAAGATAGAAACTGTTTCCCTTTGGAGCAGACGTGCTCACTGCCTTTTATAAAAAAAAAAAAACAAAAACTTGAGTTTCCTAAACTAAGGATGCTTTTCATATAATGAAAACTATTCCATTGCCCACATCCATTGGGACCCATCTGAATTACTCCCATGGACCTTAGTGACAAAGGGGGCTGAGGAAGTACCCTGATGCTCATGCTGCTTGCACTGCCATAAGCAATAAAGTTCTTTGATCCATGTCTCATGTTCTACCAGCATCTATAAAACTGTGGCAGACGACCTTGTGAGCTTTATATATTATATAATTTTATATATTTATATATCTTTATATAATTATATATCTTTCATGTTTCTCGACAATTTTAGCAATGATGATGGAATGCTGATATATATATGTGTGTGTGTGTGTGTGTGTGTGTATTTCTGGAAGAGTAAAAATATAGGCTTTTATAAGTTGATAGAATTTGAAGTAATTTCATGGAAACTCATAGCGAACATATCATCCAAAATGTTATGGTCTACTGAGTAATAAGTAGTCTTCTGCTTTATTTCCTGTAAGTGTAGAGAAATTTGGGATGAGACCAGACTCTGTACACTGAACAGTAAATTCAAAGACAGGTGACCAAGTGGTGTCTAATTGTTGGTAACACTTTTCTGGGATTAGTTCTTGCTGATCGGGCAGTCCGCCTTAGGTCCACTCCATTGTAACAACTAATATTAATTTCCATCCTGAGTAGACCAAAGATGCAACCCATTTCAGACAACAATTATAGGTTCACCTATAGCATGGAATCACTAGATAACTATGGGGTGGGGGTAGGAAGCTATCTGGAGGCATTCAGAGGAGTTTTCCATGAGAGATGCAGGAGTTAGGGTTATCTCTTCTGTTTTTATTAGAATTAACATTAAGGTTATGAAAAATGGCTATCAAATCATGATCTAAACTCTGATTGGTGAATGACATACCCTGAATTTAAATTTAAGGCTCTTGCAAAACATTTGGGGAACTATGACATAGAATTTTGTTTGAGAGGAAAATATAGGAGTGGCTCTAAAAGACAAAGTATCATCAATGGCTTCCCTCTCTAGTATCGGCTGGGGTCTAGAGGATTTCTTCATCAGATGCCAGTGTTGCTAATCCTCCACTGCCACGAAATTAGCAATTTGTTCAAGAAATCTAAATACATATTTTTAAAAGGAAATAAATGATGCTTACACCATAAGTTTTACTGGGAAAAAAATGACACATAACCATTTATGGAGAACATGTACTCCTTGAGCCCCATTGCATTTAAATGCATGTGACTCAAAAAATGGGACAAAATATATTTTTATTTTATGTTTACCTTTGAGCTGTGGCATTATATGTGACTCATATTCTGTTCATTTAAAACTTTATTTTTATTTAATTCATTTTCTTAATTTAAATTTTAAAAATTTTATGTTTATCATTCAGGTATATTAAAGCTACATTAAGCCATTTCCTACATTCAGGCAAAATGTTGTGTCTTAATATATCAGAGGTTAGCTATTAAAATCTTCTAATTGTTTATATTTATTACCAGACGATTTCATTCCATTCAAATATACCTTATATAAAATGATTTTCAGACCTATTATCTCCCTTGTGTCATTCTTGATATCATAGTACTCCATAGTTTATCTGAATTTCAGAACCCTGTTTTGCCTTTATGTTTTTCATGCTCTCAAAAATAAAAATGAAGTTGGATCATTCAAAAAACTTCCATATATATATATATATGTATATGTGTACATATATATATATGTATATATATATATACATATATATATATGTATATATATATATATATATATCAGCTCAATGTCATTATCATTATCATTAAGGAAGACACAAAATGGAACAATGGAAGAAACCAGTATCCTTGAATTTGACCTGTGTAAGACCTGTAATTAAGTCTCATTTTGATGTGACATATTAATCAGTGTTTACAATCATGTATCAATTTACACATTATAAATAAAAATATTATAAAATTATATATATTTATATTAAAATTTCATAAGCCATATTTCTCCTTTATGGCCTCAATATGACCTCATTTTGGAATATTTGATCGCAGCAATTAGACTATCATTAATACTCAAGTGTTAATACAATTCTTTTTGTGATTCTAAAGACTGCCTATACATATATGATCCTATTTTATAGAGTCTAATTTAATTTGTCCATATTTTGTAAGCATACTGTTGGTTTAATCATAAATATACAATTAAGAAATTATTCAAATTGATACTTCCTTCAGTCCCCTTCCTTTTCCCTTTCAAAGGTCCAAGAGAAAAAAAAAAACTTATTCCTTCCTTTTCCCTTTTCACTCTGTATAGGATTTCAATTAGAATTATATTCTTTATGAATATGTGGCTTTTCAGTTTTATGAGAGTCTATTAGGAGCAGTAGTTTCCTTTCAACAAAGCATGCTTATCTAAGCTTGGAGAATATGTGTTGTCCAGTCAAAGAAGAGAAAAAGAGGAACATGTTTAAGATGTGTTTCCACATAGAGCAATGAGCTACTTCTCACACTTGAGCTGTAACTGCAGCCCAGATGTCACAGAGCTCACTAATCCATAGTGATTGTAAAACAAAGGCTCTTTTTTACAGCTTTATTGAGATATAATTGATACAGAAAAATTGAAAGTACTTAGTGTATATAATTTGATGAGTTTGGACATAAGTGTATACCCATGATACCATCATCATAATCAATGTAATAATCATATCCATTACCTCCAAAACTTTCCTTGTCCCTTTGCTGCTGCCTTTCTTCCTTCTCCTCTTCTACGTGCTCCTCCTCCCTTCTCCTATTTTTCCTCCTCCTCCCCCTCCCTCTCCTTCTCCTTCTTCTTCTCCTTCTTTACAATGCAGTCCGTAATGGCAAATTAATTACTTCAAGTTGTGCTCTGTCCCCAAAAAGTGGTCTATTTCAACAGTGAATTAAAAACTGGTTGTTTTAAAATACTTTAGATGTGTTTTGAATGCGGGGTGTGTGTGTGTGTGTGTTTTCTCCTTAAATGTTCTCAGGGGAGATATAAAGGATAAATGATTTTCATTCTTACTGCTGACTTTGCATTTTACCATGTAACAGGCAACTCAAATATATATATAAAACAGATGATGAATAAATTTAGCTAAGAAGTCAGTGGGGTACCTGGGTGTCTCAGTGGGTTAATTATCTGACTTCAGCTCAGGTCAAGATCTCAGGGTCCTGGGATGGAGCCTGGTGTTGTGGCTCCATGCTCAGTGAGGAGTCTGCTTGACTTGTCTCTCTGTTCCTCCCCCGACTCATGCTGCTCATGCTCTCTCTCTCAAATAAATAAATACAATCTTAAAAAAAAAGAAGTCAAAGACTATTATACTGAAAAATAGAAAATATTGATGCAAGAAATTAAACAAGACACACACACAAAATGAAAAATGTCCATGTTCATGGATTAGAAGACTTAATATTGTTAAAATGATGCTGCCCAAAGTAATCTAAAGATTCAATGCTGGGAGCCCTACACTCCCTAATTTCAAAATACGTTGCAAAGCTACAGTAATCAAAACAGCATAGTTATAGCTTAAAAACAGACATATAGAACAATAGAACAGAATAGAAAGCCCCTAAATAAATCCATGTATATACAGTCACCTGAATTTCAACAAGGGTGCCAAGAATACATAATAGGGAAAGAAAATTCTCTTCAACAAATGATGTTTTTTTAAAAATGTGAATATTACTATGCAGAAGAATGAAACAAGACCCTTATCTTATGCTACACAAAAAAATCAAAATGGATTAAAGACTGAAAAATAGGCATGAAACTGTAAAACTAGTAGAACAAAATAGAGGGAAAATGTCATGACATTGGTATTGGCAATGATTTCATAGATATGACACCAATGCACAGACAACAAAAAGAAAAACAAGTGGGACTACATCAAATTAAAAAGTTTTTGCAAAGCAAAGGAAATAATCAGCAGAATGAAAAGGCAACCTGTTCAATGGGAGAAAATGTTTGCAAACCATATATCTGGTTAATCTCAGAAATAGATAAGGGAAACCAATAGCTCAATAACAATAACAATTAATAAAACTTGATTTTGAAAATAGGCTAAGGAATTGAATAGACATTTCTCTAAAGAAGACATACAAATGGTCAATGGGTATATAAAAAGGTGCTCAACATCACTGATCATCAGGAAAATGTAAATAAAAGCCACGATGATTCTAAGTAATACATTGATCAAAGATAAATCTCAAGAGAATTTTTTAAATTGAACTAAATGAAAATAAAACACGATTTATCATAATTTGTGGAAAGCAGTGAAAGCAATACTTAGAGGCAATTTAATAATATTAAATGCATATATTATAAAAGAAGAGAGATTTAAAATCAGTAATCTACATTCCCCCCCCCCAAAGAAACTAGAAAACGAAGAGCAAATTTTATCTAAAGGAAGAAAGAGAAGGAGGGGTGGAGAATTAGAGCAGAAATAAAAAAAAAAAAAACTGAAAACAAAATAAAGATCAATCAAACCAAAAATCACTTCTTTGAAAAGATCTTTGAAAATTGATAAGCTACCCAGGCTACCTAAGAAATAAAGAGAAAGTACACCAATTACTAATACTAGAAAGGAAATAGGGGACATCACTATAGATCCTCTGAACATTAAAATAATGATAGAATAATATGAGCGATTCTATACACACAAATATCATAACTTACATGACCAGTGGACCAATTCCTTCACAATTTGCCAAAGCTCTCTCTCTCTCTCTCTCACACACACAATCTGGATAGGCCTATGTCTAGTATATAAATTTACTCAATATTTAATAGCCTTCCAAAACAGAAAGCATCAGGCCCAGATGGGTTCACTGATGAACTCTACCAAACATTTAAGGAAAAAAAATTGTACAAATTCTTTATCATCTTTTTCAGAGGATAGGAGCAGAGAGAATGCTTCCCAACTCATTCTATGAGGCCAGAATTATCCTAATACCAAAACCACACAAAAAAATTACAAGAAAAGCACAGACAAATAGCTTTTATGAACATAGATATGAAATTTCTCAACAAAATATTAGCAAATCAAATCTAACAATGTATAAAAAGCATTAGACATCAAGACAAGTGGGTTTTATCCCAGGTATGCATGGCTGGTTCAATATTTTAAAAAATCAACTAATGCATCACACCAACATATTAAAAAAGAAAAATCACATGACCATATATCAATAGATGCAGAATGACTTTTGACAAATTCCAACACCCATTTGTTATTAAATCTCTCAGTATGATAACAAAAGAGAGGAACTTTCTCAACTTGATAAAGAATATCTACAAAAAATCTACAGCTATCATCACACTTACTGATAAAAATTTGAAGTTTTCCCACTAAGATGAGGTATAAGGTAAGAATATCCTCTCTTACCATTCCTTTCAACATCATACTGGAAGTCCCTGTTAATGCAATAAAACACGAGTATAAAAGGTATACAGGCTGGCAAGCAAGACATAAGATCATCTTTGTTCACAGATGACATGATTGCTTATGTAAAATATCAAAAATAATTGACAAAATAATTCTAGAACTAATAAGTGTTTGTACTGAGTTGAAGGTTAGTATACAAAAGTCAATCAATTTTCTATACCAACAATGAGTAAGTGGAATTTGAAAATAAAATACTCAGTACCATTTACATTAGCACCTGCAAAAATGAAATATTTAGGTATAAATCTAACAAAATATGTACAAGATGTATATGAGGAAAACTACAGAACTGTGATAAATCAAAGAAGAACTAAATGAATGGAGAGATATTCTATGTTCATGGACAGTAAGGTCATGGACATGTCAATATTATGAAGATGTTAGTTCTTCCCAAACTTGATTTATAGATTCAATACAAGTCAAATCAAAATCCCAATAAGTTTTCTGTGGATAGAAGCAAATTGTTTCTAAAGTTTCAATGGAGAGGCAAACAAAAACAACAACAACAAACAGAATAGTTAATACATTAAAGCAGAAGAACAAAGTTGGGGGACTGACACTACATGACTTCAACTATAAAGCTACAGTAAACAGGACAGTGTGGTATTGGCAAAAACAAAACAAAACAAAACAAAAAAGATCAGTGGAACAGAATAGAAAATCCTGAAATAGACCCACATAAATATAGTCAAATGATCTTCATCAGAGGGTCAACAGCAATACAATGGAGGAAAGATACTTTTTCAACAAGTAGTGCTGAAACAAGTAGACATCCACACACACTGTTGGTATGGACACAAAATTTTACAGACTTTATTAAAAACATTAAGGTGATTTCTTAAAATATTGAAAATAGAACTACTATGTTATCCAGCAATCCCACTTCTGGTATTTATCCAAGATGATTTAAACCAGGTTTTCAGACAGATATTAGTACTCCCATATTCATCGCTGCACTATTCACAATAGCCAAGGTATGAAAGCAGCCTGAATGTCCATCAACCAATCAATAAAGAAAATATGATATATACATACAAGGAAGTATTATTCAGCTTTAAAAACAAGGGGAAATTCTGTAATATGTAACAAAATGGATGAACCTTGAGGACTTAGGCTAATTGAAATAAACAAGACACAGAAAGACAAATATTTCATGATTCCACATATAAGAGGTATCTCAAATAGTCAAAATCATAGAACAAAAGAGTTTTATAGTGGTTACTAGGAGCTGGAGGGAGCAAGAAATGAGAAATTACTAATCAATGGGCATTAAGTTTCAGTTACATACGATGAATAAAGATCTGCTGTACAACATCGTACCTGTAGTCAACAACACTACACCATATGCTCAAAAATTTGTTAAGATGATAAATTTCATGTTAAATGTTCATGCTACAATTAAAAAAATAAAAAGATGAGAGTGAAATTTTCTAACTCTAGGACACACTTCTCTCTGTCATGATAGCCAGGGAAGTGCTACTTCAGATATACAGGGCTTGGTGAAACAGATTAGAAAACACTGTTTTAAGGCCAGTTGTGATTATTAGTGCTCATTTTTGTAATCATTAGTCCAGATGAGTGCTTCTCACCATCTAATGTACATACAAACCACTTGGGGATCCTGGTAAAATGTACATTCAGATTAAGTCTGGGAAGGTGCAGATATTCTACATTTATAATTAGCTCTGGGGGGATTAATGTGGACTCTTCTCACTGTGAGAAGCAAGGGAATACATGATTTAAATCAAATTATTTTATTTTATGTAAACATGCTAACACATATTTTGAGCCAACTCTGATACATATCACTAAATTACAATAGACTGTATTTTTATTTAAGTTTTGTGATTACTAATCATTTCTCAAGCACATGAAGAACTGAATATTGGGGTGAAGCAGCTTGATGTGTATGGGCTGGCAATCATTAGAGAACACTGCCTATAATAAAAAGGCTCTAGATAATTTCTATAAAGAAGATAAATAATGGCTGACAAAGAATATGCTGTAGTTATCACACATTAATTAATTCTTATGAGAATACACATAAGTACTGACTTGTATTACTAATTTTCAAAAGAGAAATAATAATACATTAAATCAATATTAAAATATTTCCCAACAATTTATGAATGTTGAAAATATGGTACTGCCACCTTGGTAAGAGGTATAGTAGCAAGATGAGGGCTGTTTAATACAGCTAGAATTCAGGCAACGTGATGCCCCCAGCTTTGTTTTTCTTTTTTAACATTTTCTTGGTGATTCGGGGTCTTTTCTGGTTCCATACAAATTTTAGGATTGTTTCTTCCAGCCCTTTGAAAAATGCCATTGGTATCTTGATTGCTCTGAACAGCATAGACATTTTAACAATATTTATTCTTCCAATCCATGAGCATGGAATGTTTTTCCATCTTTTTGTGTCTTCTTCAATTTCTTTCATAAGTGTTCTGTAATTTCTAGAGTATAGATCCTTTACCTCTTTGGTTAGGTTTATTCCGAGGTATCTTATGGTTTTTGGTGCTATTGTAAATGGAATTGATTCCCTAATTTCTCTTTCTACAGTTAAATTGTTAGTGTGTAGAAAAGCAACTGATTTCTGTGCATTGATTTTGTATCCTGCCACATTACTAAATTACTGTATGAGTTCTAGTAATTTGGGGGTGGAGTCTTTTGGGTTTTCCACACAAAGTATCATGTCATCTGCAAAGAGAGAGAGTTTGACTTCTTCTTTGCCAATTTGAATACATGCTATTTCTTTTTGTTGTCTGATTGCTGATGCTAGCACTTCTAGTACTATGTGGAACAATAGTGGTGAGAGTGGGCATCCTTGTTGTGTTCCTGATCTTAAGGGAAAAGCTCTCAGGTTTTCCCCATTGAGAATGATATTTGCTGTGGGCTTTTCATAGATAGTTTTTATGAATTTGAGGAATGTTCCCTCTATCCCTACACTTTGAAGAGTTTTAATCAGGAAAGGATGCTGTATTTTGTCAAATGCTTTTTCTGCATCAATTGAGAGGATCATATGGTTCTTGTCTCTTCTCTTAATGTATCTATCACATTGATTGATTTGTGAATGTTGAACCACCCTTGCATCCCAGGAATAAATCCCACCTGGTCGTGATGGATAATCCTTTTAATGTACTGTTGGATCCTATTGGTTAGTATTTTGGTGAGAATTTTGGCATCCATATTCATCAAGGATATTGGTCTATAATTGGCCAATTTTGATGGGGTCTTTGCCTGGTTTTGGGATCAAGGTAATGCTGGCCTCATAGAATGAGTTTGGAAGTTTTCATTCTGTTTCTATTTTTTGAAACAGCCTCAGAAGAATAGGTATTATTTCTTCTTTGAATGTTTGGTAGAATTCCCCTGGAATCCATTAGGCCCTGGACTCTTGTTTTTTGGGAGGTTTTTGATCACTGCTTCAATTTCATTACTGGTTATTGGTCTATTCAGATTGTCAATTTCTTCCTGTTTCAGTCTTGGTAGTTTTTAGGTTTCCAGGAAGGCATCCATTTCTTCCAGGTTGCTTAATTTATTGGCATATAGTTGTTGATAATAATTTCTAATAATTGTTTCTATTTCCTTGGTGTTAGTTGTGATCTCTCCCCTTTCAATCATAATTTTATTAATTTGGGTCCTTTCTCTTTTCTTTTTGATAAGTCTGGCCAGTGGTTTATCAATCTTATTAATTCTTTCAAAGAACCAACTTCTAGTTTCGTTGATCTGCTCTACTATATTTCTGGTTTCTAATTCATTGATCTCTGCTCTAATCTTTATATTTCTCTTCTGCTTGGCTTAGGCTTTATTTGTTGTTCTTTCTCCAGTTCTTTAAGGTGTAAAGGGGAACCCTCTTACACTGTTGGTGGGAATACAAGTTGGTATAGCCACTTTGGAAAACAGTGTGGAAATTCCTCAAAAAGTTAAAAATAGAACTACTCTTTGACCCAGCAATTGCACTACTGGACATTTACCTCAAAGATACAGATGTAGTGAAAAGAAGGGGCACATGCAACCCAGTGTTCATAGCAACAATCTCCACAATAGCCAAACTGTGGAAGGAGCTGAGATTCCCTTCAACAGACGAATGGATAAAGAAGATGTGGTCCATATATACAATGGAATATTACTCAGCCATCAGAAAGGATGAATATCCACCATTTGCATTGACATGGATGGAACTGAAGGGGATTATGCTAATTGAAATAAGTCAAGCAGAGAAAGACAATTATCATATGGTTTCACTTATTTGTGGAACATAAGGAATAGCGTGGAGGACATTAGGAATAGGAAGGGAAAAGTGAAGGGGAGGGAAAATCAGAGGGGGAGATGAACCATGAGAGTCTATGGACTCCAGGAAACAAACTGAGGGTTTCAGAGGGTAGGGGGGATGGGTTAGCCCTATGACGGGTGTTAAGGAGGGTAGGTATTGCAATGAGCACTGGGTGTTACACGCAAACAATGAATCATGGAACACTACATAGAAAACTAATGAAGTACTGTATGGTGACTAACATAACATAATAAAAACAAACAAATAAATACATGTTTGTTTAAACTGAAAAAAAGGATGAGTGCTATTTAAGTGATTACATATCTTTTCCTTGTTTTATATACTGCTAGTTAATGACATCAGATTTAAGTCATTTCGGTAGAGATACAGCAAGTATTTGGACTCATTTAGCATTCCTTGTGTTGATCTTTTATGGTAAACAGATCTTTAGTGTAAAATAGCTACCTGTTTCTAACCTGTTTCTCTTTATTCTGGTATCACTAGCACAAAATATAATGGGAAATTATTTATTTAGTAAAAAGTGGTATCAGTACTCATTTTCATTATGAATAAATTGAGGCTGTTTTTCTCATCCTTTCATGTAAAATTGAGCCATTTGGAGTCAATCTGCCTAGCAATGGAAAGAAGAAACAAGTAACCACCCACATTATTTTTAAAAGTGAATGACTTTTTACTACTTGGTAACCTCCTGAGACTTAATACATCGTTTAATATGATATTCATATGACTTCATGGACTAATCCATCAATTTGGTTAGGCAAAACAAAGAAAAATCATATTTATATATATATATGTAGTCCTTTTAGAACATGAGCTGCAATTTAACTGGCCTACCAAAGGTAGAAAAGCCAAGTCACTGAACAATAATGTAGGAATGTTGAGTGTCTGATACTCGATACCTATTTCTTTAAACAGTAAATGATAACTAAAATGGAAAGATCATACCCTTGGTACAAACTTATATCATGTGCAAATTTATGGGGACATCACCAGCTCTTATTTTTTAGAGAAATATAGCCATTTAATTTTTCTGTAAGATCTTCTGTTTTGTAAATGATGAGTTCCTTTCATTCTTCCTCTTAAAACAGTAGGCCACTGGTTTACTACCTATCATATAGACTATAGAATCTTAAAATAGGATGTTTTGTTAGAGATCATGTCTTTCTTCTAACAATTTTACAAATAAATATCCTAAAATCAAATTGATTTGACAGTGGTGTCAGTCAAAGTGCCTGGATTAGAAGTTAGATCTAACGATTTTTAGTCTGATGTTCATTGATAAAGTATACTGAAAAAACATTTCAAGAGTGCCCTTACTGTACAAACTTTGAAGTAAAATTTAACTAGATTATATCAGTGTTTTTCCCTTATGGTATCTCACAATACTGTACCTTGTGTAGATGATAGAACACAGAGCATGTACACATCTAATCATGAATTATTCAAAGGTTTTATAGACTGTTTTTCCTTTTTTCCTTAGGTGTTTTTCATTATTCATGCCATATAATGAATGACAGAGTCTCTGTTGAATATATTAAAATGTGTAATATATTGATGGTGTTAAAATGTCAATTCCTTGTTTATTTCTTGCAAAGAACTCAATGTGTATTATGAAACTAGTACATTAATCTTACATTATCACTTTCAGATAGTGGAAAACAAGGATTATTTGACATATGACTTGACTTACAAATACAGAATAAAATCTGAAATATATTTTTCAAATAAATAGGAAGTTAGTGATAAAAAAGTCATTACACTTGGTGATAGTTAATTTAATGCATCAACTTGACTGGACACAGGGAGCCCAGATATTTGGTTAAATATTATTCTGAATATTTCTGTGATGGTGTTTTTGGGTGTGATTAACATTTAAATAGGTAGACTGAGTAAAGCAGATTGTTCTCCCTAATGTAGATGGGCCTCACCCAATCACCTGAAGGTCTGAATAGAATAGTGGACTCACCTTCCTCCCAGTAAGAGAGAATTCCCCTACCCAGCAGCCTTATACTCTTGGTTCTGTTTGTCTGGAAAACTCTAACTAATACATACTATTACACACTGTGCCTTTTAGCTGAATGAGTGAAATCTCAGTTAATTTTAGTTTTTTTTTTCTATAGATGATAATAACACCCCAAACATTTATTCTTGCATTAAAACTATGCTAAGCAGTTATGAGCTCAGAAAGATAGTTACCTGATTAACTCCTTCAACTTCCCTATGATAATTAATGAATACTCATAAAGAGTATAAAATGCAAATCATTGAAGGGAATTTGGAATATGACCAGAAACACAGGAATTTCGACCTTTCTTGGATCACAGGTTATCTGGTAAAACATTGGGATCACAGTGGGAAAGAGAGTCGATTATCATTTATGCATTCCTTTGAGTCTCCCTACATTTCAGGTATCCTCTAAACTTTTTAGAGGAACTTAAACAATTGTTTCTTGATATAGTCCCTAGACTCTCCACCCAACCTATTCATCTTATTAAATGGAACACTCATAACCAGGTACTTTATAAAGAATATCTTTTCTTTAAAATGAGACCTATTCATCAGGTGCCATGGACTTAGAAGGCAAAAGAGCAAGCAAGTGCTTCAGTCATCAGCTGGCCACCTATCCTGTACCACAGTATATTTACAATCTGAGGTTTTCCTTTTGGATGGGGTTGGCTACTTACAGATAAGGTGGAAATGACCAATGTTATCCATATTTGTTGTTTGATCTCTGTATTCAGTTGTTTCTCTTAGGTGAATATTACTGTAATCGAATGGGGCCGCAAAAGACCATACATGCAGGAAATGTGCATTTTTTCCAGCATTTTCATCACCTTGCCAGAGCTTAGTCATTTCCATATTGACTGATACAAATTACATTATTGAATAATGTATTTTATGTGTAAAACCAAAACATATTTAATATCTTTACTGTAGTTCACATTATTTTCTGAGCGGTATTAATTATAATTATATTAATGACATTCTCTAGGAAATTTTCCATATAGATGTGATCACTCTTTTCCTTTATCTCTAGGTGGTTATAATTAGACGTCAGACATGGTAGACCATATTTATGAACTGTGTACCCTCTGATAAGGGTGGGGAGGGCTTCGCCTTGCTACCACTGCACCTCCATGCATTTAGTCCTCAGTTTCTTCCTAAAGTAGCCAGCGTAATGTTACCCCCATCTTAATTCCATAGCTATTTTCTACTCTATGTTCATTATAGACTCTTACTATCTGTGACATGATGTGGTAGGAGATAGAAATAAAAATCAGTGGTTCTTCATAACATAACTGAGTATGTGCATATATTACAAGAAAGTTACTAAACTCATTATACTCTGAAGGTTATTACATTTTGCTCATTCTCAGGAAAGACAAAACTGTAAATACCATTAGAAGATTTAAAATAAACTACATGCTTCCATGTTAGAAGACCAAGCACTGGAATCAAAGATCCCTACACAGAACTGCACAGCTACGGATGTGTATTAGTAAATATTCAGGTTTTGATAAAATTTGTGTATATCAATCTGTCCTACAACTAAAGGTTTAAAAAGAGGAATTAATATTCAAGAGTTAGAAAATATGATGAAACAAGAACATTCTGTAGATGTTCACAGGATAGAACATATCTGTAATCATTCAAAAATATATCAACAGATAATAATAAACAACAGCCTATGAAAATGTATTCAACGTCAAAGAATGACAATGAACTTGTAAGACACAGAGGACAAACGTTCTTCAAAAATCACCACCACAGACTGTGATTCAAATAGCAAAGTAAACTCAGAAAGACAGCACTTGTCCCATTTCAAAAGACAATTTTAAATATTCAATATGATATAGCAAAAAAAGTCTAACAACATTCACATTGCAGAGGTATTTGCCATTCACATGCCCAGTAATTTGGAGAAAACTCTTTAGATATAAGGCAGACAAGACAAAATGAGAATAAAAACAAACTAACAGGGGCGCCTGGGTGGCTCAGTCATTAAGCGTCTGCCTTCGGTTCAGGTCATGGTCCCAGAGCCCTGGGATCAAGCCCCGCATCGGGCTCCCTGCTCAGCGGGAAGCCTGCTTCTCCCTCTCCCACTCCCGCTGCTTGTGTTCCCTCTCTCGCTGTATCTCTCTCTGTCAAATAAATAAAATCTTAAAAAAAAAAAAAAAAACTAACAGGGGTACCTGGTTGGCTCAGTCAGTTGAGCGACCGACTCTTGGTTTTGGCTCAGGTCATGATCTCAGGGTGGTGAGATCGAGCTCCGCATCAGCCTCCATGTTCAGCAAGGAGTCTGCTTGAAGAGTCTCCACCTCTGCCCTCCCCCAGATAAATAAATAAATCTTTAAAAAATTAATAACATGGGGAAAGAGAAGCCTACATAGAAGAAAAATGCTCAAAGGGTAATATATGAAAAGCACTAGCATCCTCCCCACCCTGCAGATAAACATACATGGGGTAGAAGAAAAGATGGGTTGATTGGCAGATGATAACATATCTCAATCCTTCTGTTAGTACAATAGAGTTAATGAGTTATTGGCCATTGTATGCCTCAGGTTATGCTATAGTAACAATCTCAAATCTAATGGCTTAGCATGGCAAAAGTTTATTTCTCAGTCACACTGACTTTATCATGTTGGCAGCATGTTTAGCTCATTATAGTTATTCTGGGATCTCAGCTGATAGTAGCTTCATCTTAACATTTGCTTCCAAGATCACCTTGGCAGGAGAAAGAATATGTGTTAAGTTATTCTCAGGCTTTGAAAAACCCCAGTGGAAATGATACATGCCACTTCTGCTCACATTTCATCGAACAAAGTAAGTCATACTACTGTGCTCAATATAATACTCTTGTTATTTCATTTTTCTGTATTCTACCTTAATTTGGAGTTATGTTTACAAATAAACTTGTAGAGCAGACACTGTAGCAATTGTCATACTGTTTTTCCTGCATGAGAATTGTCTCAGACTATTTTAAGGCATATTTCAGTCTATTTTAATATGTCCGATGTTGCCTGAAAACTGCATTTCTAAAAAGCATAGCAGGTGGTGTTAATGCAGGTGGTCTGGGTATCAAACTTTGAGTGAACAACAGCAACAACAAAAAAGCAATCTAACCTTTAATGATAGCTCAAAGATCCCATCCTTTTTCTCTCTCACCACTTGCTTCACTGTCAGGGAGAATACCAGATGTGAATCAAGACAGAAAATTTCGACATGGTAATGTTAATTGTAACTTTTGGAGGAAGGGGCTAAGGGGTAAAAACTTTTTGTCAATGGAACACCTAAAACCCCTGTGTGTGTCGCTAGATGATTTTTTCTCTTTACAAAATTCTTTTCTCCCTTTGCTCTGAAATACTTTCAAGAAAATGGAGTCTTATCCATCAAAAGTAGCTTCCTCCTCCACTTGTGAAGGCAAAATGTTAACAGAATGGAACATAGGATAAAGAAGCTAGTAGGAAGGCTAGCATGATTCTAGAATAGACAAAAGATGTTAAAACTTCTTGATTTTCTACTTTATCTCACCAAAGTAGGACATCTTTAAGGGGTTAGAATCAAATTGCAAGCTTAGCATAGTGACCATTTACTGATTTTTTTTTTTTCTCAGAATAAATAATCCAAATAAACTCAGTAGCCTACACTGCTGTGTTAGTCCTTTCATGCTGCCATAACAAAACTCCATGGGCTAGGTTGCTTATAAATAACAGAAATTTATTTCTCACAGGGTTTTTTTTTTGTGTAAAATGTACTGTTTATTATGTCATTTTGAAGCAAACATGTAACCACCACACAGGTAAAGAAATAGTGTATTGTCAACACCTCAGAAATCCCTTTTTATGTATCCTTTCCTAATCACACCCACTCCTTCTTCCCTAGAGTAAAACCTCTGTCCTTCCTTAATAGTAATCACTTTCTCGAATTTCTTTATATTTTTACCTGTTAAGTATGCATTCTGAAACATTCTGTTTTGCCTCTTTGCCTTTATATAAATAGAATCATATTGTATGTATTCTTCTGTGTCTTGATTCTTTCTCTCAAGGTTTTAAGATTCCTTCATGTTATTGTCTGTAGTCATAGTTTGCTCATTTTCCTTGCTCTGTGATACATTATAAGAATATTACACAATCTGTCCATTCTGTTGATGGGCATATGGGCTCTTTCCAGTTTTTGAACGTGATGAACATGCTCATATGCATAGTGTAGCACACAGTGGTTCTCAAATTCGAGCCTGCATCAGAATGCTCTGGAGGGCTTGGTAAACACAGATTGCTGGACACCATCATCCAAGTTCTGATTCGGTAGATCTGGGGCCATGCCCAATGATTTGTATTTCTAGTAAGTTCTCAGTTGATGCTGATGCTGTTGGTTCAGGGATCACACTTTGATAACCACTATTTTGGGTATATAATTGGGAATAGGTTATTGGGCCAAAAGAGGAGAGAATCTTCAATTTTGCTAGGTAATGGTTTTCTAAATTGCTTGTACCAGTTTGTGCTCTCACTGGCCATGTATGGGTGTGCTTGTTGGCCCACATCTCACCAACACTGTGTTTCTGTGGTGGGGATGTAGTCATAGCTCACTGTGCTTTTTATTCGTATTTCCTGATTTGTTTCTGTTCAGTTCCTGTTTTGGTGCATCTGGATTTCCTCTTTCTGAAGTACATGTTCAAGTTTTTTTTTTAATTAACATATAATATATTGTTTCAGGGGTAGAGGTATGTGATTCATCAGTCTTCTATAACACCCAGTGCTCATTACATCCCGTGCCCTCCTTAATGTCCATCACCCAGTTATTCCATCCCCCACACCCTCCCCTCTAGCAACCTTCAGTTTGTTTCCCATGATTAAGGGTCTCTTATGGTTTGTCTCCCTCTCTGGTTTCATCTTGTTTTATTTTTTTCCTCTCTTCCCCTATGATTTTCTGTTTTGTTTCTTAAATTCCGCATATCAGTGAGATCATATGATAATTGTCTTCCTCTTGATGGACTCATTTAAAAAGTACTTTTATTTTTATTTATTTATTTTTGAGAGAGAGAGTAGGGTGGGATGCAGAGAGAGAGGGAGAGAGAGAAGCTTATACAGGTGCCGCACTCAGCGCAGAGACCAACGTGGGGCTCAATCTCAGGACCTAGAGATCATGACCTGAGCAGAAATCAAGAGTCTGAGGCTTAATCTACTGACCCATCCCGGCGCCCCTCTCAGAGTTCTGAAGGCCAGAATTCCAGGATCAAGGCACTGGCAGATTTGTTGTCTGGTGAAAGCCTGCTTCCTGGTTCATAGACTGTTGTCATTTTGCTATATCTTCACATTGAGGAAGGGGCAAGGACTCTCTGGGGTCTTTTTTATAAGGACATCAATCCCATTCTTTGTTTGTTTGTTTTAAAGATTTTGTTTATTTATTTGAGAGAGCATGTGTAAGAGAGAGAGAGCCTGAATGGGGGGGGAGGGCAGAGGGAGAGAAAGAAGCAGACTGCTCCACCTTGAGCATGGAGCACTATGAGGACTCGATCTCAGGACTCAGAGATCATGACCTGAGCTGATAACAATAGTCAGACACTTAGCCTACTGAGCCACCCAGGCTCCCCTCAACATATGAATTTTGGACAGACAGAAACATTCCATCTATAGCAACTGGTAAAACTGTGACCGTACCAGATTCATGAATGAGAATTTCGGGCTTTGAGATGCTAGTCATATTCATTTCAACTAGAATACCCTTTTATCTTTAACTTAATGGGCTCCACTATACTTATTCTACTTGGGTTTCTCCTCTTCTAAAAAGCAAAACAAACAAACACACAAAAACACACCTCTTTTAATTTCTCTTCAAGGGAGTGTCTTTCTGTCCATTCCCCAGCTAGTTATTTAACTTTCTGCTACATTATTAAGTTAGCTGTCTTTACAGATTTTTCTTTCCATTTCTTCCTACAGCAACTTATAATTCTACCTCTCTTAGACTTTTATCAAGCTCTTGGTTCTCATTGGTTATTTTTTTTTCCTATGGAATTGTTTATTTTCTCTTTTTTCAGGAATTTAAGGCATTTTCATTGTACTTCTATTTTAATGGATGCTTTGAATTTTTGCATAGACATATTTCACACTAAATTTACATGAGTTTATATTTACATGAAGGTCACTTTCTATATCAAATAAAACCATGATGCCTATTTTACTTTGTAACACTACAAGAAATTAGTCATCTCCATGACCTTTTCTTATGCAGTTAAGTGAAAAAAAACAAAAAACTGTTGGTCTATTTGCTCATTCATCCATCCTTCTCTAACCCACTTTATTCCTATATTTACTTATTTTTCTAACAAAAATTCACTGACCATTATAATGCTGGGTGCTGAATAGATAGAATAAAATTATATGAGTTATGCAAACAGTTCGGAATTACTAAAATTTAGCTTGAGACACTAGAGAAGAGTATTGTGTAAGTATGAATAGGGTTTAGAAAATGAAATGATAAGTGATTAAAAAGTAGTTATAGTCTAGAATAGAAATGTTCTTAATTTCTCAGTAATAAGCTTGACTAATCATCCCAAAAGTATTTTGATATTGAACTATTTCAGACAAAGCAACACCATGATCATATCTGAATTTTAATAAAAATCACTCTGGTAGCTCTATGAAAAATGGGTTCAAGAGGATGAAATCAGAGATAGGGAATAACTTGAGGAAACATTTTTAATTAGCTGTGATAAAAATTATTAGCTCCTGAACAAAGGAGGAGTAGAAATAATTCAAATAAGGTGATAAATATCATGGGAGTAGAAATGATCAGGATTTGCTAACAAATTGGATGATGGATGAAGTAAGGAGTCTTAGTGGCCTGCCTCTCAATTCTCTAGCTCTTCAGACTGCATAGCTTGTTAGGTCCTTATTGCACAGAAAGAAAAGAGAGAAAGAAAACTGAATACACGCACTTCAGCCTGTATGAGATGCTGTATTAGCCATTCTGTGTGTATGAGTATGCAGGTGTGTGTATTTTGTCATATGTATTATCCCTACAGCTGCAACAGCTACCTAAAGAGTGCGTCTTCAACCCTGACCAAAAGCTGGGATCAGGGAAACATCTGTGGCTCACTGTATGGTAGATGCTTCCGAAAATATACACTCTGTGCTATTGGGAGAAGCCATCTACAGGGAGGATTGTCACCTTCACCTTCAAACACACTGCAGAGTTACCCAACAGAAAAACAGGAGGAGCCATTTACTGGGAAGGGTCCCACCCATGGCATTCTACTGGGAAGACATTGGAGAGGGTCTTGGGAGCACTGAGGAAAACCAAGTGCTCTAGAATCAGGAACTGGAAAATCCACCCTCTGCAAGAGTTGGGACTGGAAGAAGTCACACCCAACAATAGCAGGCACCTAGTACAGGATTAACTACACTATAGAGGATTCTAGCATTGGAGAAAGCTTTACCCTGAAGGAGACTGGAGAGAGGAGATAGAGACAGAATGGATAGAAGAAAAGAAAAACTCTTTCTCCTCCAGTGTCCTTTCACCACTCTCTATTGAGTGCCAGCTCTCATATGAAAAATACTGGCAAAGCGTGCCTGCATAATCACAGAACAGGCAGAGATGAGTATATTTGGATATGAGAGGTAATAAGTTGACAGCTGGAGAGTCCACACCTTTACATTTTTACTTAAAAAAATACAGCTAACCTTCTTACAAGTGAACAAGTTTTCACCTCTCAAAATTAGGAGATGTAGAGTTATAACACTCATTTTAGGAAAGAGGAAGAGATTGATATATATATTCTATTTCCTTCCTTTCTTCCTCTATCTTTTCCCTTTGTTTTTTCTTTCTTTCTTTCTTTCTTTCTTTCTTTCTTTCTTTCTTTCTTT